>NC_065581.1:29710051-29766022 GCF_024542745.1 Macaca thibetana thibetana | reverse complement strand
GGAAGTGGAAACCTCTGTTCTATTTGCAAGGAAGTGAATTCAGACAAGAACCTGAATGAGCTTGGAAGTGGATTCTTCCCCAGAGTCTCAAGGAAAGAACGCAGACCTGCCCATACGTTCATATTAGCCCTGTGAGACTGTGTGGACTTGCAACCGACACGACTGTGACATGATAATTAGGTGCTGTTTAAAGCCACTTGGTTTGTGGTAATTTTTATGGCTATGGCAGCAATAGACACCCATACATCAGAGAAGATGCCCTCTCTCCCTGGCCTCTCAGATCCTGGAACTCCTCTCTTCCATGACCTTCTCCTGTCTCTGCCTGAATCTCGTGCCCTTGTCATCCCCTAGGCCTCATCATGCCTAAGAACCCCAACCCTTCCATGCTCTCAATCTCGCACTTCCCCCCGTCTGGCCATCTTTCCACTCATCCCATGCAAGGTGGCCACAGGCTCTGAGGACACAGATACTATCATTTTTTTCATATGCTGTGATATAATATCAGTGACTACTCATTGCCTATGTGCCTGCATTCCAGGCTTGAAGTCCGTTCTGCAGTACATCAATTCCAACAATCCTTCCACCCCACTGAGATTCCCAATCTAGTGATCCTGCCATCTACTCCCTGTTACTCACCCTTGGTGTCCTCTCCTCCCTCCTTACCCGTTTTGAATTCTATGGTAAATAATTTCTATCCCTCCATTGCCTCTCCCTTGAGTTGTCACACTCACCTGGCAAAACTACACAGCTGGTGGATTCTACCTCTGCCTACACTGCACCTGCTCCCTGAGCTGCAGGAGAGCAACACACAGCACACTGACTGCTCTCTGTACCTTCACGACCCAGACCTCATGGGGAGCCCCCACCACGGCCAGCAATCACCGTCTCCCTGCATGGCTTACCCTCAGCCTCCTCCGGGCCTGGGTGACTCTTACACACCTTCTCTGTGTGCTCACATATACAACCCTCCTTCCCCATTCTTACATCGGCTGATGACCTTGTTTCCTACCTCACTGAGAAAACTGAACACATTAGAAGACAACTTCCCAGATTCCACCACTGTCTGCTCATGCATTTGCGGCTGCATCACATGTCAGGCATTTTACCACGTGGGGGACTGTGGTGGGTTAACCATCCTGCTCCCAGAAAGAGCCAGTCCCTCTTCTGGTGCCCCAAACGTCATCCCTTCTCATCCACTTAAAGGTGTCAGTTCATCCATTAATACCTTTTTTTTCTCTTTATCATCCACCTTTTTCCTCTCTCCCCACTGGATCACTGTGGCAGTCGTGAGAATGCACATCCCAGCCCCTCAGCTAGAGGAAGCAGAATTGGTGATGGCCCCAACTTTTGAATCCTGAAACCTATTGCCACATTTGCTCTGAGACCACACCTACCCCCTGTCTTTTCCAGTCAATGATTGAGGAAAGCAGGGCAGAAATTAAAGCAGAAACATTTCTTCTCTGAAGGCTGCTTGAAGCTCCAGAGCTCCCTGCCACCCTCACTGAACTTCCCTTAGCCTGCACGGGGTCTGGGATGCTTCCAACTGACCTTCCTTTACTCTCTGCATCACTGGGGCTCAGAGTTGCTTTGTGGTCTGATGGCTTTCCCGACATTTTCTCTCTCATGAATTTCTCTCACAAGTATTTGCCCTAATAAAACCTTACACGTTTACCACTGTATTGGGGTCTGCTCCTCAGGGGACCCTAACTAACACAAGTGGCATGAAGGGTGATCCGCGAAAACAGGCAAAAATGAGAATCTGAAATAAGCTTTCCCAGTGCCTGGCAGGCCAAGAGGATGCCACCCGGGTTGGTGGGGGACACAGAAACTCCATGGCACAAGGTGCAGCTGAGCTGCTGTGGGTCTCACCAGTGCTGAGCTGAGAAGATGCCCTGGTTAGAGGGTGCTATGGCAGGTGTGGTGATAGAATGCCCTGTACAATAAGGATGGGGTTGGGGGAAACCTACAAAGACAGGGGAGTTGGCTGGTTACTGCTCGGCTGCATTGTTGCCCTATGAAAGGATCATGAGAATCTGTGGAATGTTAACAGCTGTCACTGGCTACATGTGACAGCCTCTGCAGTATCTCATGGAGAGGTCTTTATCTCCTGTAACAAAAGGGCAGATAGCATGGAATGGTAGCTGAAGACGTCATTATGAGGGCCACAGTGCTCCAGAGATGTTTGACACTCAGTCAAGGCAGGCCTGTTACAGGAAAGTCAGAGCCCTGGTGGGGAAACCTGAGATTCTGCAAACTGGAATAGGATTATGCGATGGGTGCTGTCTAGGATCTTCGGGGCATGCAGAGGAAGCTCATCCTTTTCTAGTAATGGTTCCCACTTCTTATGCTGGAAGATGCTACAGAAGCCTCATCCCTATGATGCCATGGGAATCCCACTTAGGAGCGTTGCAGGAACTAGCTAGCACATCCCCATAGGAGGCTGGGGACCACTTCTGGGATTGGAATTTGAGGGCCTTTGATTAAGGAACCAGAATTTCAGTCTGAATGAATAAAAATCATTTGGCTTAGAGGCACTTTCTCAGGGCACGGGTTTATCAAACACCCCAGGACTTTGACAAATGGAGGTTATTCCACTGCTGGGATGGATCCATATAAACTGGAAAAAAAGATGCCCAACTCTCAACAAGGTAGACATGTCTTAGTTGCTCTGGAACATGTAGGTGATGGAATAACGAGGCTGAGGAAAGTGGGCATGGGGAAGGCCCACCAGGACTATGCTCTACAAGAGGGCCCAGAGGACACACTTTCCACCAGAGCCTCAGGAACGTGATGGTGAGAGGGACCTGCATCATTAAGAAGTGTCGGGGTGTTGTCCTCTGCAGGCTGGGGATATGGTAGTAAAGATGGTCTCAGAGTTGCATTTATTAATATCCTTGGGAAGAGTGTGGCCCTGAAGAGACAGAGACCAAGTGGTGACAGTGACCTGCAGAAGCCAGAGGGCACGGTTACTATGGCAACTTCAGAGGAGCAGCCAAGAGGACTCGAGCTGCAGGTAGTGTGGGGAAGGTTAATAGAGGGTGATGTCCCAAGGTTAGGACAGGTAGCCAACAAGGGCGCTGCTTGATGTCTATGATAAGAAAGAAAGAACTGAGGAGCATGAGGGTGAAGGTGTTTGACCCAATACAAAGTCACGATCCCATCCTCAATGCCTAGACCTCAACCAAGATTCAGATTCAGATCTCAGTGACAGAGGAGGAGTCCACAAGATTCAGATCTCAGTGACAGAGGAGGAGTCCATATCCCTAGGAGAAAGACCCTGCAACCCCACGGAAGTATATGCTGGGACAATTCCCTCAGTCATTCGGCAGAGGAACCTATAGTAATTTACACAGGAGACTGTACACTGGGGAAAGGAAACAGGCAGAACTGGGGGGATTATTAACACTAGGTGTGAGCTACATGGATGCCCAGATGCCCACAGCACCATCATGTCTCTCATCACAGCTTACGGAGGCCAGGGAGTAAACCTGGACACATTATGGCCTACAATGGGACCACTGGATCCATAGACTCAGCCCTCATTATCTTCCAATTCCCTGAGTGCATAATTGACACTGATGCACTGTTAGGTGGAGTCACCCCCACACTGGGTCCCTAGTCTATAGAGTAAGGGCTGTCATTGTGCTGAAAGCCCAAGGGAAACCTCTGACACTGCCCCCATCTGGCCAAATCAAAAATCATAGCGTGACCCAGGTGGGTCTTGTGGAAGACACTGCAAGTATTTTGGGGGTTGCACCACCAATAGAGAGCTGAAGGATGAGGGGTGGTGTTGAGGCTGTCTATTGTGTCTATGTAATTCAGCAACCTGTCCCCGAGGAAGCCTGATGAGGTCTAAAGAATGAATGAAATTACTCCAGGTATGGCCAAGTAGGAGTTATAATTGCAACTTCTACGTTGTCTGAATATCACTGATAGAGCAGATTAATAAAGCCTCGGGCACACAGCATGTAGCTGTGGATCTGGTGAGTGTGTTCCTTTCCACTCCAATTAGAAAGTGGATATGGAGTGATTCACATTCATGTGGGATCCACAAAACATCTATTTATAGTTTGTCTCAGGGCTATTGTAACTCCCCTGCCCTCTTTAGCATAGTCTTAAGACTGTACTAGCCACACTGGATATAGGATATTAAATCAGCTCGTTTTATTGACAACTTCCTGTTGACTGGGGTGGATGAGCAGCAGGTAAGAGGTGCACTGTAGTCCTTGGCAAAACACATGCAATCCAGAATGTGAAGACAAACTTTACAGAGCTTCAAGAGTGGCCACTCGGCCGAGAGCAGTGGCTCATGCCTGTAATCCCAGCACTTTGGGTGGCCAAGGTGGGTGGATCACCTGAAGTCAAGAGTTGGAGACCTGCCTGACCAACATGGAGAAACCCTGTTTCTGCTAAAAATACAAAATTATCCGGGTGTGGTGACACATGCCTATAATCCCAGCTACTTGGGAGGCTGAGGCAGGAGAACCAGTTGAACCCGAGAGGCAGAGTTTGCAGTGAGCCAAGGTGGCGGTAATGCAGTCCAGTGTGTGCAACAAGAGCGAAATTAAATCTCAAAAAAAAAAAAAAAAAAAAAAAAGGTGGCCACTGAAGTGATGTTTTCTGGGTGAACAAGTGCCAAGTGTTTACCAGCTTACAGATGTGTCCCCTCCAAGGTAAAAGTCAAACTGTTTCATCTTGCATCCTCACCAGAAGGCAGAAAGCACACTGCCTGATGAGGTTCTTTGAGTTCTGACGACACCACATTCCACATCTAGGTAAGTTGCTTTGGCCCACACTCTAGGTGACATAGGAGGAGGCCAGCTTCAAGTGTGGCCTACACAAGGAAGGACCCTGCAGCAGATCCAGGTGACGGTGCAAGCAGCCAGCATCCCTCAGATCCCATGGTGCTGGTGGTGCCAGTGGTAGGGAAAGATGCAGGATGGAGCTGAACCAAGCACCAGTGGGAGTGTCACAATGGAGGGCCTGGGATTCTGGAGTAAGATCAAGTCATCCACAGCAGAGACATATGGCCCCTGTCAGAAGCAACTTTTAGTGTTTCTTGTCCTGATTAGATAGAATGCTTGACCACAGGACATCAAGCAGCGATGTGATTCCAAGTGTCTTTCTGACCCAGAAAGTCGTAAATTGCGCAGGCCCAACAGCATTCATTAGGAAATGAAAATGGTCCACCCGGGTTGAGTTTGAATCCCATGTTGGCCCCGAATCCCATGTTGACCCCCACAGAAAACACCCAAGTCTGAAGTGGCACTGAACAAGCAAACAGACAATGGAAGTTAGCTGCCTTCACCATGGGTGAGCCCAGGCCTGGTAGGATGGGCGCATGAATGGAGCAACCACAGTGGCAGACATGAGGCCATGTATGGGGCCAGCAGCACTGACTCCCCTCTACCAAGGCAGATCTAGCTGCTGCCACCTCTGAATATCCAACTCATCGGCATTTGAGGCCCATGATATGCATTGCTTCTTTAGTTGACTAACTAGCCACTAAGTAACAAGTTGACTACATTTAGCAACTTCCATCCTGGAAGGGCCAGAGGTTCATCTTCACAGGGTTAGGCACCTATTCCATGGGTGGGTTTTCCTGTCCTGCTCTCAGACACAGCCAGCACCACTTTCCGGGTGCTGTTGACGTTCCTGATCCACAGGCTAGGCGGTGCTCTTAGCCCATTATCTGCCTGAAAGACCCACTTGGCAGCGAAATTTTCAATGCTTCCGTGGCTGTGGGTTCCACTAATCCTATCACGATCAATCTGCATCACCCAGGGGCTGCCAGCCACAAGGAATGCTGGACAGGTCTTCTATAGGCACAGCTCAGTGCCAGCCTGGAGGAAGCACTCTGAGGGGTGGGTGCCATCTTTCAATATAGGCTGCATTGTTTGAATCAGAGATGCTTCTATAGTGCTGTGTTCTCAATAGGAAGAACATGTGGGTCCAGAAATGGAAAGGTGGAAGCAGGGTTGGCTCCATGTCCAATCCCTTTGATTCACCCACTAGGGTATTTTGCATATTTTATCTCCCAACACTGGGCTGTGCAGGGTACAAGGTCCTCTTTTCCAAGGAGGGTACCCTTAAAAGGAGACAAAAGACAGCCCACAGAAATACACATTACGGTTGTCACCAGAGAAGTGTGGACAGTATGTGCCCAGAGACCACCTAGTGAGAAGAGTCTCCTCCTCTCCAGGCCCAGGTAATAGATCCTCATCCCCAGGACGAGGCATGACTACTTTCAAACAATGAGGGCAGAAGTGTGGAAACCAGAGATCCACCTGGGGGCCTTCTGGTTTCCCTTACCTCATTGTAAGTGTGAGCAGAATCATCCAGCAATTCAGCCTGAGAGGATATGATTTCCAAGGGCCCAGACCCAGCAGGGCAGAAGGTGTGAGTCACACTCCTGGGTAATCTCCCAAGGCCCTGCTCCTGTGCTCTAATATCCTAAGTAGCATCGGTGCTGAGGCCCTGCTTCCCATGGGCTGTTCCCAACCAGTGATGGGTCATACCAGTGACACTAAGGCAGGACATTCCTGGGAGGTGGGGGACTCTTCTGATGGCCAATTGTAGCTCGAGGACTCCTCCATGGCCTTGCTCATTTCTCCTTAGATTACCTGTGGTCTAGGACACGTCCAGTAAATCTTCTCTCCTGTCCATCATGGGAGGGTCACACTTACATCTTGGTCTGTTGCCTTTCCCAGGGTAATCTGCCTCCCTTGCAATATCATCTGACAACTGTGTCTCCTAATAAAATGCTGTAACTTTAATCCCATGGTGGCATTTGCTTTTTGGAGGATTTGGACTACAAAATCATTTTCATCTGCACACCAGTGTCCTCTAATTTATCCCAATTTGTAAAATCCTTTTGTTTATTCAACTTCTTCTACCTGTATTGGCTCCATTTTGCTGGTATTTGCATTATGCTTTTGAGTTTGTCGATGTTTGTTGCTTTAAGTCACTAATTTTGGGGGTAGTTTGTTACACAGCAACAGATAACTAATAAAGCCCTCTTACATTTCCATTATGCTGTAGAGGTTAACTACATCTGTTTTATGTCCTCCTATTTTCATAATATAAGGGTTTCTAGTTTCTCTACACCTATTCTTTATTTTAGTTTATTTTCTCCTTTGTTCCTTCCCTTTCTCCTTCCTTCTGTCCCTCCCTCCCACCCTTTCTTCTCTATTTCCATTCAACTTCTCACCCTCCCTCCTTCTCACCCCCATTTCCTTCCCCTTCCCCTTCCTTCTTTTCTTCTCTCACTCCTTCCTCCATTCCTCCTTCTTTCCCTCTCTTCCTCCATTTTTTCCTTTTTATTATGAAATTTTCCTAATATATAAATAACTCTATGTGATCGGGCTTTAAGTAAGCATTTTCTGAATCTATATGTCAAAAGTATAATGCCATGGTATATGAGAAACAAGTAAACCGCAGGAAGTTATTAACAGAGTCTGAATAAAAATACCTGCTGTAATTCTGAGGTGAAGACAGTGGCTTTTAACTCAATTCCTTCAACTCAGTGTTTTCAGAACACATCATCAACATCAAGTATTACATATTTATTGTAAAAGTTTAAGCAGCCACAATCACTTTGGAAATCATATTATCATTATCTAGTAGGGTTTAAGTCCTATACAAGTATCATCCAACCAACCCATTCTTAATCGTACACTCTGGGGGGCTTTCTTGCCTATGTGTACAGGCAATGTTTGTACGACGTGCACACTAATGTTTACTGCAAAAACTGGAATCAGCCACATATACATCAAAAGGAAAGTAGTGAAATTGTGGTATAACCATAAAATGTAAACCTTCAGCAGTAAAAATGAATGAATGACAGCCTCCCACAACACAGATAACTCCTATACGTAATGTACATCATGGGAAAATAAATCCAGTGGGAATTTGCTGTATAGGAAGCTTAAAAACCAGCAAAACTATTATTTGCTTTGGGAATATATATATATACTTATTGCACAAATCTTTAAAGAATTACAAAAGAATACTAATCACAAGACTCAGGATGAAGTCTTCTTCTGGGGGATGTGAATGGGCAGCAGTCCAGGGTGGCTTTACAGGTTTGTATTTTACACCAGTGCTGGGCAGCCTGCTAGTTACTTGATTATATTTCCTAAAATAGAGTTTTTCAAATTAAAATATACCTGTTTTTTATAGAAATGTAAGAGAAGTTTCATTCCAAGATGGCCAAATAGGAATAGCTCTGGTCTGCAGCTCCCAGTGTGATCGACACAGAAGATGAGTGATTTCTGCATTTCCAACTGAGGTACCTGGTTCATCTCATTGGGACTGGTCGGAAAGTGGGTGCAGCCCACAGAGGGTGAGCCAAAGCAGGGTAGAGCATTGCCTCACCCGGCAAATGCAAGGGGTCAGGGGATTTCCCTTTCCTAGCTAAGAGAAGCCATGACAGACTGTACCTGGAAAATTGGCACATTGCCACCTAAACACCATGCTTTTCCAAAGGTCTTAGCACACAGCGCACCAGGAGATTATATCCCATGCCTGGCTCAGGAGGTCCCACACCCACAGAGCCTTGCTCACTGCTAGTCCGAGATCGAACTGTGAAGCGGCAAGACTGGCTGGGGGAGGGGAGTCTGACATTGCTGAGGCTTGAGGAGGTAAATGAAGCAGCTGGGAAGCTCGATCTGGGTGGAACTCACCGCAGCTCGAAGAGGCCCACCTGCCTCTGTAGACACCACCTCTAGGGGCAGGGCATAGCTGAACAAAAGGCAGCAGAAACTTCTGCAGACTTAAACATCCCTGTCTGACAGCTCTAAAGAGAGCAGTGGTTCTCCCAGCATGGTGTTTGAGCTCTGAGAATGGACAGACTGGACCCTCAAGTGGGTCCCTGATCCCCGTGTAGCCTCACTTGGAGACACCTCCCAGTAGAGGCCAACTGACACCTCATACAGCTGGGTGCGCTGCTGAGACGAAGCTTCCAGAGGAAGGATCAGGCAGCAATATTTGCTGTTCTGCAATATTTGCTGCTCTGCAGCCTCTGCTGGTGATACCCAGACAAACAGGGTCTGGAGTGGACCTCTAGCAAACTCCAACAGACCTGCAGCTGAGGGACCTGATTGTTAGAAGGAAAACTAACAAACAGAAAGGAATAACATCAACATCTACAAAAAGGACATCCACACCAAAACCCCATCTGTAGGTCATCATCATCAAAGACCAAAGTTGGATAAAACCACAAAGGTGGGGAGAAACCAGAGCAGAAAAGCTGAAAATTCTAAAAACCAGAGCACCCCTTCTCCAAAGGATTGCAGCTCCTTGCCAGCAACGGAAGAAAGCAGGACAAAGAATGAGTTTGATGAGTTGACAGAAGCAGGATTCAGAAAGTCAGTAATAACAGACTTCTCTGAGCTAAAGGAGGATGTTCAAACCCATCAGAAGGAAGCTAAAAACCTTGAAAAAAGATTAGACAAATGTCTAACTAGAATAAACAGTGTAGAGAAGACCTTAAATGACCTGATGGAACTGAAAACCATGACATGAGAACTACATGACACATGCACAAGCTTCAGTAGCCGATTCGATCAAGTGGAAGAAAGGGTATCAGTGATTGAAGATCAAATTAATGAAATGAAGTGAGAAGAGAACTTTAGAGAAGAAAGCGTAAAGAGAAATGAACAAAGCCTCCAAGAAATATGGGACTATGTGAAAAAACGAAATCTATGTTTGACTGGTGTACCTGAAAGTGATGCATAGAAAGGAACCAAGCTGCAAAACACTCTTCAGGATATTTTCCATGAGAACTTCCCCAACCTAGCAAGGCAGGCCAACATTCAAATTCAGGAAAGACAGACAACACCACAAAGATATACTTTGAGAAAAGCAACCCCAAGACACGTAATTGTCAGATTCACCAAGGTTGAAATGAAGGAAAAAATGCTAAGGGCAGCCAGAGAGAAAGGCCAGGATACCCACAAAGGGAAGCCCATCAGACTAACAGCAGATCCTTCCGCAGAAACTCTACAAGCCAGAAGAGAGTGGGAGCCAATATTCAACATTCTTAAAGAAAAGAATTTTCAATCCAGAATTTCATATCCAGCCAAATTAAGTTTCATAAGTGAAGGAGAAATAAAATCCTTTACAGACAAGCAAATGCTGAGAGATTTTGTCACCACCAGGCCTGCTTTACAAGAGCTCCTGAGGGAAGCACTAACCATGAAAAGGAACAACCCATACCAGCCATTGCAAAAACATGCCAAATTGTAATGACCATCGATGCTAGGAAGAAACTGAATCAACTAATGGGCAAAATAACCAGCTGACATCATAATGACAGGATCAAATTCCCACATAACAATATTAACCGTAAATGTCAATGGGCTAAATGCACTAATTAAAAGACACAGACTGTCCGGGCGTCCTGGCTCAAGCCTGCAATCCCAGCACTTTGGGAGGCCGAGACCGTCGGATCACGAGGTCAGGAGATCGAGACCATCCTGGCTACCCGGTGAAACCCCGTCTCTACTAAAAAATTCAAAAAACTAGCCAGGCGAGGTGGCGGGCGCCTGTAGTCCCAGCTACTCAGGAGGCTGAGGCAGGAGAATGGCGTGAACCTGGGAGGCGGAGCTTGCAGTGAGCTGAGATCTGGCCACTGCACTCCAGCCTGGGCGACAGAGTGAGACTCCGTCTAAAAAAAAAAAGAAAAAAGAGTAGACAAAAGACACAGACTGGCAAATTGGATAAAGAGTCAAGACACATCAGTGTGCTGTATTCAGGAGACTCATCTCATGTGCAGAGACACACATAGGCTCAGAATATAGGGATGGTGGAAGATCTACCAAGCAAACGGAAAATAAAAAGCCAAGGTTGCAATCCTAGTCTCTGATAAAACAGACTTTAAACCAACGAAGATCAAAACAGACAAAGAAGGCCATTACATAATAGTAAAGGGAGCAATTCAACAAGAAGAGCTAACTATCCTAAATATATATGCACCCAATACAGGAACACTCAGATTCATAAAGCAAGTCCTGAGAGACCTAAAAAGAGGTTTAGACTCACACACACTAATAATGGGAGACTCTAACACCCCACTGTCAATATTAAACAGATCAATGAGATGGAAGGTTAACAAGGATATCCAGGACTTGAACTCAACTCTGCACCAAGCAGACCTAAGAGACATCTACAGAACTCTCCACCCCAAATTAACAGAATATACATTCTTCTCAGCACCACATCACACTTATTCCAAAATTGAACATGCAGGTGGAATTGAAGCATTCCTCAGCAAATGTAAAAGAACAGAAATCATAACAAACTGTCTCTCAGACCACACTGCAATCAAATTAGAATTCAGGATTAAGAAACTCACTCAAAACTGCACAACTACATGGAAACTGAACAAACTGCTCCTGAATGACCACTGTGTAAACAACAAAGGCAGGAATAAAGATGTTCTTTGAAACCAATGAGAACAAAGACACAACATGTGAGAATTTCTGGGACACATTTAAAGCAGTGTGTAGAGGGAAATTTATAGCACTAAATGCCCACAAGAGAAAGCAGGAAGGGTCTAAAATCAACACCCTAACATCACAGTTATAAAACCTACAGAAGCAAGAGCAAACACATTTAAAGCTAGCAGAAGGCAAGAAATAACTAAGATCAGAGCAGAAATGAGGGAGGTAGAGACATAAAAAAACCCTTCAAAAAATCAATGAATTCAGGAGCTGGTGTTTTGAAAAGATCAATAAAATTGATAGACCACTAGCAAGACTAATAAAGAAGAAAAGAAAGAGGAATCAAATAGATGCAATAAAAAATGATAAAGGGGATATCACCACTGATCCCACAGAAATACAAACTACTACCAGAGAATACTATAAACACCTCTCACAAATAAACTAGAAAATCTAGAAGAAATGGATAAATTCCTGGACACATACACCCTCCCAAGACTAAACCAGGAAGAAATTGAATCCCTGAATAGACCAATAACAGGCTCTGAAATTGAGGCAATAATTAATAGCCTACCAGTCAAAAAAAGTCCAGGACCAGATGAATTCACAGCCGAATTCTACCAGAGGTACAAACAGGAGCTGGTACCATTATTTCTGAAACTATTCCAATCAATAGAAAAAGAGGGAATCCTCCCTAACTCATTTTATGAAGCTAGCATCATCCTGATACCAAAGCCTGGCAAAGGCACAACAGAAAAAGAGAATTTTAGACCAATATCCCTGATGAACATCGATGCAAAAATCCTCGATAAAATACTGGCAAATCAAATCCAGCAGCACATCAAAAAGCTTATTCACCATGATCAAGTTAGCTTCATCCCTGGGATGCAAGGCTGGTTTAACATACACAAATCAATAAACATAATCCATCACATAAACAGAACCAAAGACAAAACCACATGATTATCTCAATAGATGCAGAAAAGGCCTTTGACAAAATTCAACAGCCTTTAATGCTAAAAAACTCTCAGTAAACTAGGTATTGATGGAATGTATCTCAAAATAATAAGAGCTGTTTATGACAAACCCACAGCCAATGTAATACTGAATGGGCAAAAACTGGAAGCATTCCCTTTGAAAATTGGCACAAGACAGAGATGCCCTCTCTCACCACTCCATTCAATGTAGTGTTGGAAGTTCTGGCCAGGGAAATTAGGGAAGAAAAAGAAATAAAGGGTATTTAATTAGGAAAAGAGGAAGTAAAATTGTCGCTGTTCATAGATGACATGACTGTATGTTTAGAAAACCCCATCGTCTCAGCCTAAAATCTCCTTAAGCTGATAAGCAACTTCAGCAAAGTCTCAGGACAGAAAATCAATGTGCAAAAATCCCAAGCATTCTTATAGACCAATAACAAACAAACAGAGAGTCAAATCATGAGTGAACTCCCATTCAAAATTGCTACAAAGAGAATAAAATACCTAGGAATACAACTTAGAAGGGATGTGAAGGACCTCTTCAAGGAGAACTACAGACCACTACTCAATGAAATATAAGAGCACACAAGCAAATGGAAGAACATCTAATGTTCATGGATAGGAAGAATCCATATCATGAAAATGGCCATACTGCCCAAAGTAATTTATAGATTCAATGCCATCCCCATCAAGCTACCAATGACTTTCTTCACAGAATTGGAAAAAAGTACTTTAAAATTCATATGGAAGCAAAAAAGAGCCCACATTGCCAAGAGAATCCTAAGCAAAAAGAACAAAGCTGGAGGCATCACGCTACCTGACTTCAAACTATACTACAAGGCTATAGTAACCAAAACAGCATGGTACTGGTACCAAAACAGAGATACAGACCAATGGAACAGAACCGAGGTCTCAGAAATACCACCACACATCTACAACCATCTGATCTTTGACAAACCTGACAAAAACAAGCAATTGGGAAAGGATTCCATATTTAATAAATGGTGCTGGGAAAACTGGCTAGCCATATGTAGAAAGCTGAAACTGGATCCCTTCCTTACACCTTATATGAAAATTAATTCAAGATGTATTAAAGACTTAAATGTTAGACCTAAAACCATAAAACCCTAAAAGAAAACCTAGGCAATACCATTCAGGACATAGGCATGGGCAAGGCCTTCATGACTAAAACACCAAAAGCAATGGCAAGAAAAGCCAAATTAGACAAACGGGATCTAATTAAACTAAAGAGCTTCTGCACAGCAAAAGAAACTACCATCACAGTGAACAGGCAACCTACAGAATGGGAGGAAATTTTTGCAATCTACCCATCTGTCAAAGGGGCTAATATCCAGAATCTACAAAGAACTTGAACAAATTTACAAGAAAAAGTCAAACAACCCCATAAAAACTGGGCAAAGTATATGAACAGACACTTCTCAAAGAAGACATTTATGCAACCAACAGACACACGAAAAAACACTCATCATCACTGGTCATCAGAGAAATGCAAATCAAAACCACAATGAGCTACCATCTCACACCTGTTAGAATGGTGATCATTAAAAAATCAGGAAACAACAGATGCTGGAGAGGATGTGGAGAAATAGGAAAGGTTTTACACTGTTGGTAGTGTAAACTAGTTCAGCCATTGTGGAAGACAGTGTGGTGATTCCTCAAGGATCTAGAACTAGAAATACCATTTGACCCAGCTATCCCATTCCTGGATATATACCCAGAGGATTATAAATCATGCTGCTATAAAGACACATGCACGTGTATGTTTATTGCAGCACTATTCACAATAGCAAAGACTTGGAACCAACCCAAGTGTCCATCAATGATAGACTGGATTAAGAAAAGGTGGCACATATACACCATGGAATACTATGCAGCCATAAAAAAGATGAGTTCATGTCCTTTGTAGCAACGTGGATGAAGCCTGAAACCATCATTCTGAGCAAACTATTGCAATGACAGAAAACCAAACACTGCATGTTCTCACTCATAGGTGGGAAGTAAACAATGAGAACACTTGGACACAAGATGGGGAACAGCACACACTGGGGCCTGTTGTGGGATGGAGGGATGGGAGAGGGATAGCATTAGGAGAAATACCTAATGTAAATGACGAGTTAATGGGTGCAGCAAACCAACACGGCACATGCGTACATATGTAACAAACCTGCACGTTGTGCCCGTGTACCCTAGAACTTAAAGTATAATTTTAAAAAAAATGTGAGAGAAAAGAATACCAAAATTCATTGCAAGGATCCTTAACAAGAACTACTTACCTTGGAAGCAAACCACAGAGAATTGTAAGGAGCCACGTGACAGAGAGGACCAGGATGCCATGAAAATGACTTTGGCTAAAAATAGGTCATTTAACCCTTGGCTCACTGGCATCTCTCCAGATTTTCAATTTTACAATGTTCAATCTGCTGTGCAAGGTAATTCCATCTTGCAAAGGATTGGATGTTACATTCTACCACACACAAAACTGAATTAAACTTTTACGGAATTGGAAATGCACATCATTGATCAAAATAAATCAAACATGAAAAGAGTAGGAAGGAATAACCAGTGATGGAATAGCAAATGTGAATGGAAAACAGAATAGGACTGCTAAAAAGACAAAAAAAAAAAAAAAAAAAAAAACTTCAGAAGCACATAATAGCTGTGTTATTTAAAAATCATAGTGGTCTCCAAATGACTTCTATCACATCTCATTCAAAACCAGAGCAAAAGATGTTAAGTTTATTATGGAATGCCCACCAAATAGCTAGTTTTTGAAAAAAACCTTGTTTCTCAATTTGAGCTAACCATTTCAGGCTACTGCTTCAAACCAAAGTTACTGGCATCATGCTAAGCTAGATGTGTTGACTGAAGTATGAGATTCACACTTTTGTAAATGAAAAGCAATTTGATTAGGCAATGTTTTTCTAAGTGAAAGCAAGTTTACTGAGAATTAAAGAAACAAAAGAATGGCTACTCCATATAGCAGAGTTTTTTGTTTTTTAAGTGTAGGCAAATATTTAGTGAAGATGATATTTCAGTAAGAAAACTGGCGCTTGGGACATGCTTCCACTAAATTTGAGACATCTTAGACAGAACAAAGTTTTATTTTTGAGGCATTATTTTTATGAGATTGAAATCTTGGAACTATTTGATTTAGTTACTCTATGTTTTCAACTGTGTTAACTCATTGAAAACAACATTGTTATTAAAGGTATTCACAAGAAAAATTCAGAGATACTGTTGCATCTCCTTTCTCTGTTTCAAACTGTTTTCTCCTAAGCACCCAAGGCTCTGTGATGTCTCAAACATTTAATCATTAATTTTAAAAGAGAAGCTTATTATGGAATTAGAAAAAAAACTATTTTAAAATTCATATGGATCCAATAAGAGCTCATATAGCCAAAAGAATATTAAGCAGAAAGAACAAAGCTGGAGGCATCATACTATGCCACTTAAAACTATACTATAAGGCTACAGTAAACAGAATAGCATGATACTGGTACAAAAACAGGCACATAGACCAATGGAACAGAATAGAGAACTCACAAAAAAAGACTGCACATCTACAACCATCTGATCTTCAACAAACCTGACAAAACAAGCAATGGGGAAAGGATTCCCTATCTAGTAAATGGTGATGGGAGAACTGGCTAACCATATGCAGAAAATTGAAACTGGACCCCGTCCTTACACCTTACACAAAAATTAACTCAATATAGATTAAAGACTTAAATGTAAAACACAAAACTATAAAAAACCCTGAAAGAAAATCTAGACAATACCATTCAGGACACAGGCATGGGCAAAGATTTTATGAAGAAATCGCCAAAAGCATCTGGCACAAAAGCAAAAATGGGCAAGTGGGATCTAATTAAACAAAAGAGCTTCTGCACAGAAAAAGAAACTGTCATCAGAGCAAACAGACACCCTACAGAATGGGAGAAAATTTTTGCAATCTATCTATCTTACAAAGTTCTAATATTCAGAATCTACAAAGAACTTAAGCAAATTTGCATGAAAAAAACTTCATTCAAAAGTGGACAAAGGAGATGAAGAGACATTTCACAAAATAAGACATACATGTGGCCAAAAAAATATGAAAAAAACTCAACATCACTGATTACAGAAATGCAAATCAAAACCACAAATGAGATACTATCTAATGCCAGTCAGAATGGCAATTATTTAAAAGTAAATAAGCACCAGATGTGGCGAGGTTGTGGAGGAATAGGAAGGCTTTTACACTGTTGGTGGAAATGTAAATTGGTTCAACCATTGTGGAAGACAATTTGGTGATTCCTCAAAGATTTAGAACCAGAAACACCATTTCACCCAGCAATCCCATTACAGGGTATATAACCAAAGGAGCATAAACCATTCTATTATAAAGATACATGCATGTGTATGTTCATTGCAGCACTATTCACAATAGCAAAGACATGAAATCAACCCAAATGCCCATCAATGATGGACTGCACAAAGAAAATATGGTACGTATATACCATGGAATATTATGCAGTCATGAAAAGGAATTAGATCAAGTCCTTTGCAGGGGTATGGATGAAGCCAAAATCCATTATCCTCAGCCAACTAACACAGGAACAGAAAGCCAAACACCACATGTTCTCACTTATAATTGGGAGCTGAGCAATGACAACACATGGACACAGGGAGAGGAACATCACACACTGGGGCCTGCTGGGGGAGGGCAGTGGTAGGAGGAGCACTAGGAAAAATAGCTAATGCATGCCAGGATTAATACATACGTAATGGTTTGATAGGTGCAGCAAACCACCATAGCACACATTTAGCTATGTAACAAGCCTGCACATCCTGCACATGTACCCTGGAACTTAAATTAAATTAAATTAAATTAAAAGACAAGCTAAAGGCGTTAATGAAAATAATTAGATAATAAAAAACTTGGATTTTCAAAATCCTGAAACAAGTGTTTTAATTTTGCTTTAAACATATATTCAAATCCATTAATACTGTTCCCTTCCAGAGGTGCTGCTTAATTTCCTGTCTTGAGTGTGGCTTGGACTTAATGAGGCACTTCTGATATGGTCTGGCTCTGTGTTCCCACCCAATTCTCATCTTGAATTGTCATGCAAATTGTAATCCCTGTGTATTGGGGGAGGGGCCTCATGGGAGATGATTGGATCATGGGTATGGTAACTCCATGCTGTTCTTATGATACTGAGAGAATTCTCATGAGATCTGATGGTTTCATGAAGGGCTTTTCCCCATTTCGATCTGCATTCCTCTCTCCTGCTACCATGTGAAGAAGGACGTGTTTGCTTCCACTTCTGCCATGGTTGTAAGTTTCATGGGGAAGCCTCCTCAGCCATGCAGAACTGTGAGTCAATTAAACCTCTTTCCTTTATAAATTACCCAGCCTCAGGTATTTCTTTATAGCAGTGTGACAATGAACAAATACAACTTCAAACTGATGGAGTAATGCTGACATAATAGTTTGTGACTCTGGGTGTAGAATGTAAAACTCACTGCAGGCTCCCCCTTCTCTCTCAAGGTCTCTGGGATCATGAGCTCTTGGGGAAGCCACCTGCTGTGCAATAAGCAGCCCTGAGGCCTGAGTCAAGGTCCATGTGGCTGAGAACTGAGGCCTTCTGGGAACAGACAGCAAGGAACTAGGCCTTGTAGGAAAGAACGCTGTTGGGCACCAGGAATTGAGCATAGCCCTCCCTGTTCTCTATATTGACAGCCAGCAAGGAACAGGAACCTCAGTCTTACAACTGCCAGAAACTTCATTCTGCCACCTCTGTATAAGCCTGAAGGAGGAGTCAAAATGAAAACACAGCTTTTGGAAGCCCAGAACAGAGATTCTCTCCACATTTTGCCCAGATTTCTGACCGAGGAACTATAAGCAGATAAATAGGTGTTGTTTTGCTGGTCGTGGTAGTGCATGAATGAATTGATGAATTGATATGCGCACTAGTTACATAAAATAAAATCTTTCTGAACTTTTTCAGTATTTTACATTTTATAATTTTCTGTGATGTAATTTAATACACTTATATTTCATTCAGTCATGAAAAATTCATTTAGTCCCTACGATGAACCAGGTATGCCCTCCTATGCTCAAATGCCTGACATTCTAGAAGCTTCACAAGAGCAAGGTGGAGCCACTGGAGTGTTTTAGGTGGAGAAATGACACACTGTGACTCACAGGAGCAGGACCACTGTGGAGAGAACAGTCACGTACGTAGCAGGTCATGGAACAGTGCTAAATCCACAATTCAGGAGTGACAGGGTGGTGGGGATTAAGGGGAGAAGAGGGCCTGAGGGATGAGAGGGACGGAGGGAAGGGCTGGAGAAGCAGAAGGTGAGGAAAAGGAGCAGAGGGAAAGAATTCCAAAGCAGCAGAATTCTTAGGTTT
Organism: Macaca thibetana thibetana; assembly: GCF_024542745.1. Classification (NCBI taxonomy): domain Eukaryota; kingdom Metazoa; phylum Chordata; class Mammalia; order Primates; family Cercopithecidae; genus Macaca; species Macaca thibetana. The sequence goes on along the minus strand of NC_065581.1, from coordinate 29,747,183 downwards.
AAATACATTGTTTTATAGATTTTAATACATCCATCTACAGAGCCTCGCAGGGTGACCTTTGAGGTTGGCCTTTAATGTCTTATGTGGGTCTGCCTAGAAACTAATCGTTTTTTATGTTAATCAGGTTTAAAAGTACTAAGTATTCCTAAAAAATATACACACCACTTACATGTGGATACTTCCTAAAAACAGGCAGTGCATGAGCACTAGTGAGGGGCATTGTGACTGCGTTGAACACTTGCAACTGTGAGGTGAATAAAGACTGTACTGACTCGTGGTTGCAACATACAGTACCACAGTGTGCTGCTTTGTATTGAGGAGATGTCCTGGACTCACCGGGAAACTCAAGGCTACGGAATGGTGGTAAATTTAAAATACAACAAGTGGGAGTCACAGATACATTGTCTGGGAAAGTGAAACTTAGGAGCTTTGTGAATCCTGTTGTAACGCTTTTAGACACATTTATATATCAATGGGCCAAAGTCACATTTTTTAGCAATTACATTCCTGATCATTCAGGGGTTACCAAGATTCTGCTACTCACTGTAGTTAATAAACAAAAAGCAAACTGGTCTCTGTTCTATCTCATGCACTCAGGCACAACTTTTCCAGATTTAAAGAAAAAGAGAAAAGAAAAGAAAAAGAAGCCCTGTCTCTACACCTCCATTCCCAGGGCAAGCTCAGTCTCTGGCTCCAAGCTCTTTGGGGTGAGTTTTCTTCTAGAAGAGTCCACTGGGACAGGTAAGGAGTAGGAGGCAGGGAGTCCAGTTCTGGGACGGGGAGTCCGGGATGAAAAGTGAAGGGAGAGGGACGGGCCCCATGCCGAGGGTTTCTCCCTGGTTTCTCAGACAGCTTCTGTGCCAAGACTCAGGGAGACATTGAGACAGAGCGCTTGGCACAGGAGTAGCGGGTCAGGGCGACGTCCCAGGGCCCCAGGCGTGGCTCTCAGGGTCTCAGGCCCCACAGGCAGTGTATGGATTGGGGAGGCCCCGTGTTGAGGATTCCCCATCTCCGCAGAGTTTCTCTCCTTCTCCCAACCTGTGTCGGGTCCTTCTTCCTGGATTCTCACCGGGCGACTCCAGTTCTCACTCCCATTAGGTAACAGGATTTTGGAGAAGCCAGAGTCGCCGCGGTCCCGGTTCTAAAGTCCTCGCTCACCCACTCGGACTCAGATTCTCCCCAGACGCCAAGGATGGTGGTCATGGCGCCCCGAACCCTCCTGCTGCTGCTCTCGGGGGCTCTGGCCCTGACAGAGACCTGGGCGGGTGAGTGCGGGATCGGGAGATGGCCTCTGCGGGGAGGGCCAGGGGCCCGCCCGACGGTGGTGCAGGACCCGGGGAGCCGCGCGGGGAGGAGGGTCGGGCGGGTCTCAGCCCCTCCTCGCCCCCAGGCTCCCACTCCATGAGGTACTTCAGCGCTGCCGTGTCCCAGCCAGGCCGCGGGGAGCCCCGCTTCATCCCCGTGGGCTACGTGGACTACACACAGTTCGTGTGGCTCGATAGCTACGCTGCGAGTCTGAGGATGGAGCCGCGGGGGCCGTGGGTGGAGCAGGAGCGGCCGGAGTATTGGGAAGAGGAGACACGGATCGCCAAGGCCCACGCACAGACTGACCGAGTGAACCAGCGGACCCTGCGCAGCTGCTACAACCAGAGCGAGGCCGGTGAGTGACCCCGGCCCGGGGCGCAGGTCACGACCCCCCACCTCCATGCCCTACGGACGACCGGGGTACTCCCGAGTCTCCAGGTCTGAGATCCACCCCGAGGCCACGGGACTCGCCCAGACCCTCTACCTGGGAGAAGCCCACGTGCCTTTACCAAAATCCCTACGGGTTGGTCCGGGAGGGGGCGAGGCTCGGTGGGCGGGGCTGACCGAGGGGCGGGGCCAACCGAGGGGGCGGGGCCAGGGTCTCACACCCTCCAGTGGATGATTGGTTGCGACCTGGGGCCCGACGGGCGCCTCTTCCGGTGTGAACAGTTCGCCTAGGATGGCAAGGATTACCTCGCCCTGAAGGAGGACCTGTGCTCCTGAACCGCAGGGGACACTGTGGCTCAGATCTCCAAGCGCAAGTGTGAGGCGGCCAAAGTGACTGAACGAAGGAGAGCCTACCTGGAGGGCACGTGAGTGGAGTGGCTCCACAGATACCTGGAGAATGGGAAGGGGATGCTGCATCGTGCGGGTACCAGGGGCCACAGGGCGCCTCCCCGATCTCCTGTAGACCTCCCACTCTGGCCTAGCACAAGGAGAGGAGGAAAATGGGAGCAACACTAGAATACGCCCTCCCTCTGGTCCTGAAGGAGAGGAATCCTCCTGGGTTTCCAGATCCTGTACCAGAGAGTGACTCTGAGGGCCCGCCCTGCTCTCTGGGACAATTAAGGGATGAAGTCTCTGAGGGAGTGGAGGGGAAGACAATCCCTGGAATACTGATCAGGAGTTCCCTTTGACTCCACTGCAGTCTTAGGCACCAGGACCTTTCCCCTCAGGCCTTGTTCTCTGCCTCACACTCAATGTGTGTGGGGGTCTGACTCCAGCTCCTCTGAGTCCTTTGGCCTTCACTCAGGTCCGAATCGGAAGGCCCTGCTCCCCCGCTGAGAGATTAGAACTTTCCAAGGATTAGGAGATTATCCCAGGTGCCCGTGTCCAGTCTGGTGTCTGAGTTTTGTGCTCCCTCCCCTCCCCCCACCCCGCCAGGTATCTGGTTCATTCTTAGGACGGTCACATACTGGTGCTGCTGGAGTGTCCCACGAGAGATGCAAAGTGCCTGAGTTTTCGGACTCTTCCTTCCAGACCCCCCCAATTCACACGTGACCCACCATCCTGTCTTTGACTATGAGGCCACCCTGAGGTGCTGAGCCCTGGGCTTCTACCCTGCGGAGATCAGACTGACCTGGCAGCGGGAGAGTGAGGACCAGACCCACGACGTGGAGCTCGTGGGGACCAGGCCTGCAGGGGATGGAACCTTCCAGAAGTGGGCAGCTGTGGTGGTGCCTTCTGGAGAGGAGCAGAGATTCATGTGCTATGTGCAGCACCAGGGGCTGCCTGAGCTGCAGGAGCTCCTCTGGAGACCTTTAAGAGGGTGGGTGGTGGGGCCTGGGGTCAGAGACCCTCACCTTCCCCTCCTTTCCCAGAGCAGTCTTCCCAGCCCACTATCCCCATCATGGGCATCATTGCTGGACTGGTTGTCTTTGCAGCTGTTGTCACTGAAGCTGTGGTCACTTTTGTGCTGTGGAGGAAGAAGAGCTCTGAGTTTTTTTGTCCCACTGAGGGTTCCAAGCCCCAGGTAGAAATGCCCTGCCTGGTTACTGGGAAGCACCATCTACACTCATGGGCCGACCCAGCCTACGCCCTGTGTGCCAGCACTTACTCTTTTGTAAAGCACATGTGACAAAGAAGCACGATTTATCACCTTGATGATTGTAGTGATGGGGACCTGATCCCAGTAATCACAGGTCAGGGAAAGGTCCCTGGCTAAGGACAGACCTTAGGAGGGCAGTTAGTCCAGGACCCACATCTGCTTTCCTTGTTTTCCCTTATCCTGCCCTGGGTCTGCAGTCACACATTTCTGGAAACTTCTCTGGGGTCCAAGACTAGGAGTTTCCTCTAGGGCCTCATGGCGCTGCCACCTTTCTGACCTCTCAAAGGACATTTTCTTCCCACAGATAGAAAAGGAGGGAGCTACTCTCAGGCTGCAAGTAAGTATGAAGGAGGCTGATCCCTGAGATCCTTGGGATCTTGTGGTTGGGAGCCCATGGGGGAGCTCACTCAGGCAATATTTCCTCCTCTGGCCATATCTCCTGTGGGCTCTGACCAGGTCCGGTTTTTGTTGTACCCCAGGCAGTGACAGTGTCCAGGGCTCTGATGTCTCTCACGGCTTGTAAATGTGAGACCCTGGGGGCCTGATGTGTGTGGGTTGTTGGGGGGAACAGTGGACACAGCTGTGCCATGAGGTTTCTTTGACTTGGATGTATTGAGCATGTGCTGGGCTGTTTCAAGTGTCACCCCTCACTGTGACAGATACGAATTTGTTCATGAATGTTTTTCTGCAGTCTGAGACAGCTGCCCTGTGTGGGACTGAATGGCAAGATTTGTTAACTCTTTCCCTTTGTGACTTCAAGAACCCTGACTTCTTTTTCTGCAAAGGCATCTGAATGTGTCTGTGTTCCTGTAGGCATAATGTGAGGAGGTGGCGAGACCAGCCCAACCCCATGTCCACCATGACCCTCTTCCCCACGCTGACCTGCATTCCTTCCCCAATCACCTTTCCTGTTCCAGAAATGGGGCTGGGATGTCTCCATCTCTGTCTCAACTTTATGGTGCACTGAGCTGTAACTTCTTACTTCCCTATTAAAATTAGAATCTGAGTATAAATTTACTTTTTCAAATGATTTCCAAGAGAGGTTGATGGGTTAATTAAAGGAGAAGATTCCTGAAATTTGAGAGACAAAATAAATGGAAGACATGAGAACCTTCCACGGTACACATGTTTCTTGTGCTGATTTGTTGCAGAGGAGGAGACTAGATGGGGCTGTGCACACTGGGTGCTCAGGCCACCATGAACTTTATGTGGTCACTGCTCAGCTGGGTCATCTTTGCTGCTCCATTGTCCTTGGCCCTTCAGTAGAACCTTGTCCCACCAGGACCTGTGATCACAGGTGTTAGGCAGGAATCTAGACCCAACATGGCGGCGTTACCCGGCGTAGCAGGCCTTTTGTTAAAGACTCCCTTCACCCTTGTACACACCCGCAGACTTACATGCGTCAGAGTTCTGGCTGGGCAACCACACTCCCCCATGACCCGCAGCTCACCTGCATTCCACAAGTTCGTAAACAGCAGTTTCGGTTGACAGTTTCCAAAGATCCCTTCCTCATGACCCTTACTCAACTCCTGCCCTAGTAGTTTCAAGACCCCCCAGGCCCTGTTTGCACAACCAGCTTCCCTACCTCTTGGACTATAAAAAGCCCCTCAGCGCTACTTCCTCGGCCCGCACCTTTGGACCGAGAAACCTCGCCTGCGAGTCCTAATAAAGGCTATTCTCACTGCCATTTGCCTTGTGTCTTCGTTCCCGGTTTGGCTCCAGCCTCAGTTTACCTTTACAACAGGGACTTGGATATCACCTATGGTGGCCCCTACACATAGAAGTTCCTGTGTTATCAGAAGAAAAATTTTCAGACCCCTATACCTCTTCTTCCAGGTCTCTTTCAATTGTATTTCCATCTTTTCCCCAACCACCTTCTTTTTTTTTTTTTTTTTTTTTTTTGAGACTGAGTCTCACTCATGCTGGAGTGCAGTGGCGCCATCTCGGCTCACTGCAACCTCCACCTCCCGGGTTCAAGTGATTCTCCTGTCTCAGTCTCCCTAGTAATTGGGACCACAGATACGTGCCACAACGCCCAGCTTATTTTTTGTATTTTTAATAGAGATGGAATTTCACCATATTAGACAGGATGGTCTTGATCTCCCGACCTTGTGATCCGCCCACCTCTGCCTCCCAAAGTGCTGCGATTACAGGCATGAGCCACCAAGCCTGGCCTCCCCAACATTCTTAAAGGAAGCAGATTCTGAAACTTCCAGAGGAGAGGTCCCAGAGTTTTTCATCATAGGTTACTTTCTGTTGGAACTCCTCTTCTGCTCTCTCTCCTACTCTTCTTCCTGCCCTGAGTTGTAGTAATCCTAGTGCTGGCTCCAATCCAAACTCATGGATTTGTAAAGCAGAGTCTAATTTAGATTCACATGTGGTTGGATAATTGGACCCATAAGCCTAGGGTTATCTTTCCTGAAGAGAAATATATGTTTGTGTGCTGCAGTGTGCAGGAGGGTTGGTGTGGGAGGAGGGAGGGAGGGAGGACACAAAAGTAGCCCTGGCAAGAAAAGCACTGGTGCATTTATGTCCACATGAGATAATATTGTTCTGTAGCTGCTACAAAATGACATTTGACCTGAGGTTTTTAGAATAGGGAGATGCTCTACAGTGATCATCTATTCAACTTACATTTGTTGTCTGCTAGGGATATGACTGCTTTTGCATTTAGAAAACATCATTAAAGTAAAATTAGAAACATTTCTGGCCTTGTGGTGTATACGTTCTAGATGCAAGCTTGTCCAACCTGTGGCTCTCGGGATGCACGTGGCCCAGGACAGCTTTAGAATGTGACGACTTTTTTGTTTATTTGTAGTGGCAGATATCATGAAAATTATCCACGCACCTTTTTTTCTTTTCTCTATTTTTTTCTGCTCATCAGCTGTCATTAGTGTATTTTTTTGTGTAGCTCAAGACAACTCTTCCCATGTGAACCAGGGAAGACAAACGATTGGACACCTCTGTAGGCAGATGATAGATATAGTATAAGCAGAGTAGGAACAGAAAATGCTTGAGTGAGAAGGTGGCAAGTGCTGTGTGGCAGGTGATCCAGAGTGCGGGCTGTGGGGACAGGGAGGTGGCTGTTGTGCTGGGTGGTCAGCATGGGCCTTGTTGCAAATGTGACCTTGGAGTAAAGATTTGAGGGATGTGAGGAGTTGTCCACAGGGATGTCTGAGAAAGTTCTTTTCAGGCAGGGAACCTTCAGTGCAGATGCACTAGGGCAGGAAATTGTCTGTGTTCCTGGAAGGATGAAGAGGTCAGAAGGGTTGAACAGAGAGAAACTGAAATGAGGTCAGAGGTGTGGACAGAGCAGGTAGCCCTGTGAAGGGGGGGCCTGCCCCTCCACACCTGTGGGTGTTTCTCGTTAGGTGGAACGAGAGACTTGAGAAAAGAAATAAGACACAGAGACAAAGTATAGAGAAAAGCGGGGCCCAGGGGACCGGCGCTCAGCTTACAGAGGACCCACGCCGGCACCGGCCTCTGAGTTCCCTTAGTATTTATAGATAATTATCTTTACCATCTTAAAGATAAGGGAGTGGCAGGACAATAGGATCATTTTTAGGGAGGAAATTAGCAGTAAGACATAAGAACAAGGATCTGTGACATGAATAAGTTTAAAGGAAAATCCTGTGCCTTGAGATAAACCTTTTAGCAACATTGTTTCATCCTATCACATGGGGATAAACCTTGGACAATACCTAGCTTTTCTAGGAACAAAGTCACACCCTGCACGCCCAAAATTCATTAAACCTAGAGTTACCACAGCACATGTCTCTTGCAAGGACAAGGTTGGGGGTAGAGTCACAGATTAACAGCATCTCAAATACAGAACAAAATGGAGTCTCTTATGTCTACTTCTTTCTATATAGACACAGTAACAGGCTGATCTCTTTCTTTTCCCCACATTTCCCCCTTTTCTTTTCAACAAAACCACCATTGTCATCATGACACCGAGATTACATACTTCACAAAGTAACAGAATATCACAAAGCAAGTGGAGGCAGGATGAGATCACAGGATGGTGTTAAAATTTTTGGGCATGCATAGTCATGGATAACATCTTGTCAGAAAACAGGGTTTGAGAGCAGACAACCTGTCTGACCAAAATTTATTAGGTGGGAATTTCCTCGTCCTAATAAGCCTGGGAGCGCTACAGGAGGCCGGGTCTTATTTCATCCCTTCGGCTTCAACCATAAAAGGCGGCACGCCTCCAAGGGGGTCGTTTATAGGCCTACCCTCAGAGCGCATTCTCTTTCTCAGGGGTGTTCCTTGCTGAGAAAAAGAATTCAGCGATATTTCTCCTATTTGCATAATGAAAAGAGAAGAAATATTGCTCTGTTCCGTCCGGCTCACCGGCGGCCAGTTCAAGGTTGCCTCCCTTGTTCCCTGAACATTGCTGTTATCTTATTCTTTTTCCAAGATGCCCAGATTTCATATTGTTCAAACACATATGCTCCACAAACAATTTGTGCAGTTAAGGCAATCATCACAGGGTCCTGAGGTGACATATATCCTCCTCAGTTTACAAAGAAGATGATAGAATTAAAAGATTAAAGTAAAGACAGACATAAGAAATTACAAAAGTATTAATTTTGGAGAACTAATAAATGTCCATGAAATCTTCACATTTTATGTTTTTCTGCCGTGGCTTCAGCCAGTCCCTGCGTTCAAGGTCCCTGACTTCCCGCAACGTTCTCCCTCCCTTTTCCTCTATATAAATGTGCCATGGTGATGAAGACTTGTTCGTTAGTCAATGGTGCTCGATTGCAGTGTTTCCGTCTCCGTGGAGGCGCTTTTCTTTGCATCTCCGATGGGTTCATTGTAGAACTTCAAATGTTTAGTGGGTATCCAAACAGGAAGCTGATTTTCTCCTGGTGAAACACAAGCAAAACCTCTTCCCCAGGTTATCACCTTCCCTATTTCCCATGTCTTATTTTTGTTGTCTTTCCACCAAATCAGTTTTCCTTCATGTGGACTGTTCTTTTTACCAGTAAGATGTTGTTCTGCAGAAGTAGTAGTCTGATTTCTATAAATGTTTAAAAAATTTAAAGTATAGAGTGCTAGATTAAGCTGCATCTGAGGAGTGGTATACTCCTTACTGTCTCCCCCTTTTTTTTGTTTAACTAACTGAGTTTTGAGTGTTCTATTAGTTCTTTCAACTATGGCCTGTCCTTGGGAATTATAAGGAATTCCTGTTGTATGTGTAATATTCCACTGATTTAAGAATTTTTGGAAAGCTTTACTACAATAACCTGGTCCATTGTCAGTTTTAATTTTTTCTGGAACTCCCATTACAGCAAAACAAGATAATAAATGTTTTTTAACATGGGAAGTACTTTCTCCTGTCTGGCATGTTGCCCATATGAAATGTGAATAAGTATCAACTGTTACATGAACATATGATAATTTTCCAAATGAAGGTACATGGGTAACATCCATTTGCCATAATGCATTAGGACACAGACCTCTGGGATTCACTCCTGCCTCTTGAGTGGGTAGGTGTAGTACTTGACACTGGGTGCAATGTTGTACAATATCTTTTGCCTGTTTCCATGTGACATCAAATTTGTTTTTTAACCCTGCTGCATTTACATGAGTCAAAGCATGAAGTTCTTGTGCTTTTATGAATGCAGAGGATACCAGTAAGTCAGCTTGTTCATTTGCTATAGTTAAAGGTCCTGGCAAATTAGTGTGTGCTCGAATATGAGTAATATAAAATGGGAAATTTCTTTTTCTTACAGTTTGTTGTAATAAATTAAACAACTGGTTTAACTGATCATCCATGCTATATTTAATTAGAGCTGTCTCAACATCCCTTGTAGCCTGTACTACATATGCAGAATCTGATATAATATTAACAGGTTGATTAAAATCTTGTAACACTGTAATGACTGCAACCAACTCTGCTCTTTGAGCTGATTGATACTGAGTTTTGATTACTCGCTCTTTTGGTCCTGTGTAAGCCGCTTTTCCATTGCTGGAACCATCAGTAAATACTGTCAGAGCATTTTCTAAAGGCTCATGTCTGGTAATTTTAGGTAAAATCCAAGTAGTCAATTTTAAAAACTGGAAGATTTTTGTTTTTGGGTAATGATTATCAATAACTCCCACAAAATTAGCAAGGCCAATCTGCCATGCACCAGAATTGATAAAGGCTTGCCTAACTTGTTCCTTGGTTAAAGGAACAACTATTTTGTCTGGGTCATTACCACACAATTTTATTATCCGTAATCTTGCCTGACCAATTAATGTAGCTATTTGATCCAAATACAATGTAAAAGTCTTAATTGTACTGTGAGAAAGAAATGACCACTCCACAAGATCAGTGTTTTGAATAATGATGCCTGTTGGAGAATGTGTAGTAGCAAAAATCAAAAGTTGGAGTGGGGCTAAAGGATCTATCCTATTTATTTGCGCTGACTGAATTTTTTCTTCCACTAATTTAATTTCTTTTGTTGCCTCTGGGGTTAATATTCTTTTACTATTTAAGTCTGGATCTCCTCTTAGGATAGAGAACAAATTTGACATGGCATAAGTAGGAATGCCTAGAGTTGGCCGAATCCAATTAATATCGCCTAACAATTTTTGAAAGTCATTTAATGTTTTTAAAGTATCTTTTCTTATTTCTATTTTTTGTGGCTTAATTTTTCTATTTTCTATCTGCATCCCTAAATAATGAAAAGGAGCAGAGGTTTGGATCTTATCCGATGCTATTGTTAGTCCTGCGTTGGCAACCTCTGCTTGCAGAAATGTGTAACAGTCAATTAATTTTTCTCTTGTTTCTGCAGCACATAAAATATCATCAATATAGTGAATGATATAACAATCTGAAAATTTGTCTCTAACTGGTTGAAGGACTTGACCTACGAAAGTTTGACAAATAGTTGGACTATTAAGCATTCCCTGAGGTAGTACTTTCCACTGGAACCTGGTGGCTGGTTCTTTATTATTTATGGCTGGTATAGTAAAGGCAAATTTTTCACAATCTTGCTCTGCCAGAGGAATGGTAAAAAAGCAATCCTTAAGATCAATTATAATTAAAGGCCAGTCTTTTGGGATCATGGCCGGAGAGGGCAATCCGGGTTGAAGAGGCCCCATGGGTTGAATTACAGCATTTACGGCTCTTAAGTCCATTAACATACGGCTCTTAAGTCCATTAACATACGCCATTTGCCTGATTTTTTCTGAATCACAAATACAGGAGAATTCCAGGGTGAGAATGAAGGCTCAATGTGTCCTTTTTTTAATTGTTCCTTTGCTAATGAATGTAAAGCCTCCAGTTTTTGCTTCGGTAGCGGCCACTGATTTACCCATACCGGTTTTTCTGTTTTCCAAGTTAATGGAATGGGTTTAGGAGGCGCTACAGTGGCCGCCCCTAAAAAGGATACCCTATTCCTTTTCTTTCTTGATTTTTCTTAGTCTCAATTGGGACTTTAATGCCATTTTCATTTTTTCCTAACCCCTTTCCTGGTATATATCCCATCTTAGTCATGATTTTTTGACTCGTGGGGCTGTATAATGGAGCGGGCATAGTGATTTCCGCACCCCATTGCTGTAATAAATCTCGACCCCATAGATTAACAGGAATTGAAGTAATCATTGGCTGAACAGTACTTTCTTGATTATCTGGTCCTAAACAATGTAAAATCATTGTACTTTCGTACACTTCTGAAGCTGTGCCTACGCCGACAAGTCTTGTAACAGCCTTTTGTTTAGGCCAATTTTTTGGCCATTGATTTAAAGCAATGACAGAGATATCTGCTCCAGTGTCTACCAACCCTTCAAACTGTTTTCCTTGAATAATGGCCTTACACACAGGTCTGCTCTCAGAGACCAGACTTGCCCAATATGCAGCCTTTCCTGTCTGATCAGTGCTTCCGAACCCTCCTGTTCTTATTATTTCACTGTTTCCAACTTTAATATAAGGTAGGAGTAATAATTGAGCAATCCTGTCTCCTGGACTGGCACTCCAAGGAACTGAGGAACTAATAACCAATTGAATTTCGCCTTTAAAGTCTGAATCAACCACACCAGTATGAATTTGAACTCCTTTTAGATTTAAACTTGATCTTCCTAAGATTAGTCCTACAGTCCCCTCAGGCAATGGGCCATATACCCCTGTGGGGATTTTTTGTGGAGGCTCCCCTGGAAGCAGTGAGACTGCTTGTATGGTGCATAAATCTACTGCTGCACTGCCGTTTGTGGTGGGGGATAATTGCTGTATTGTGATAACTGGCTTATTCCCTGAGACACTTGTGGCAGTGGGGGTTGTTGTTCCTGAAAACCCTGAGGAACAAAGGGCTGAATTTGGAATGCCCCAGTTTGTTGCGGGGCCTGAGGCTGGCCCCTCCTCTCGTTTCCCGACAGTGGTTGCCCATTTTTATCAAATTTAGAACGACATTGATTACCCCAATGTTTTCCCTTTTTACATCTTGGACATAGGCCAGGTGGCTCTTTATCTGTTCTTGTAGTAGTTTGAGTAGTTACATTTTGTTTATTTGAGACTAGGCAATTCTTTTTTAGATGACCAATTTGACCACAATTATAACATCTTCCCCCAAATGTTCTAACCTGTCCTCCTAAAGCAACTCCTGTGATTGCTTGAGCCATAAGCATAGCTTTATGCATAGCTCCTCCAATTCCATCGCAGGCCTTAACGTACTCTGAGATTACATCTGATCCTGCGGGAACCCTTCCTTTTAATGGTTTAATGGCTGATTGACAATCAGGATTGGCGTTTTCATATGCCATCAACTCCACTATGACCTTACGGGCATTCTCATCGGTAATTGACTTTTGAGCAGCATCTTGAAGTCTTGCTACAAAATCAGGGTAGGGCTCTTTAGAGCCTTGTCTTATTGTATTAAAGGAGGGGCAGGCGGTTCCTGGGTCTTGGATTTTCTCCCAGGCCCTAAGGCAGATAGCCCTGATTTGCTCAATGGCCTCATTTGGCATTATTACTTGTTGGTCAACAGTGCTCCAATTTTGACCTATTCCTAATAGTTGATCTGCATCTATGTCAATTGGAGGATTGGCAGTCCTATTTTTTCGGACCTGTACTTGTGCCCCATCAATCCACCAGGTCTTAAATTGTAAAAACTGAGAGGGTGAGAGTGAGGATTTTGCCAGTATCTCCCAATCATAAGGAATGAGTCTATGTCCATGAGCAATGGAATCTAATAATGTTCTCATGTAAGGAGAGTTGGGTCCATACTGTTTTACTCCTTCTTTCATTTCTTTTAGCATTTTTATAGAAAAGGACTTATATCTGGCTTCAGCTATGGGAAGCTCTCCCTCTTGGGCCCCTTCTCCAGGTGGTCTTGCTTCTAATATTACTGGGAATTGCCACGCCTCAATATCTCCTTGTTTTCTTGCCTCATCAATAATTTTATGTAACGCACTACCCTGTTTACTAGGCAGTGCTGTAGGATTAAGTCTCATGGTGGGCGGCTGAGGATATGGCGCCCTGCCCTGTGGCGCTGGAAATGTTCCTGGCTGTCCACACAGATTTTCTGGGGGCAACCGATACCGCAGTTCGGCTGGCAGCCAGTATTGATAGGCTACTGGCGGCTGGGTCTTATCTTCTACCGGCTGATATTGTGGACACTGCATTTGGAATGGCATTGCCATGACAGAAACTCTATCTTTTTCTATTTGATCTTCTTTTGGAGTTTGTACTTGTTTAACCTGCATTTGAGGTTGTAAAGTTACAGGCATTTGAGCTGCTGGAAGAGCAGTTGGCCATCGTGGTTTAAACTCTGATGGCTCTGCTAATTCTGGATTTTTTTCTTCTAATTTTAACGTTTCAGGGTATACTACCTCCTGTAATTGATTATTGTCAACATTTTGCGTTGACTGAGCCATAGCCGGCTCTGATACACATTCACAGTGTGAACTTTCCTTTCCTTTCCGGGATTCTATCCCTGCCTCTTTTTCACAATCTACTGCACAGCTTTTAGGGACATCAGAAATTGGAACGCTATCTTCTTCTGTTTGAAATGGTTCTAAAGCTACTTTAATAATGACCCAATCATTCCATACTGTGAGCGGAATGATTTTACCTTCCCTACTTGCTTGTTTTAATTTTTTGCCAATTTTTTCCCAATCTTTTAGATCTAAAGTTCCCTGTTCCGGAAACCATGGACAAAACTGCTCTATTGTTTGAAATAGCGTAATTAGATTTTTGGTAGAGACTTTAACTCCCCCTCTTTTTAAGAGAATTTTAATAAAGCTGCGATAAGAGGCATATTTACTCTTAGTTTGCCCCATTGTTACCCTAGGTTCTTCCGAGCGCACAAGCTTACCGCAAGGCTGACTGTAGACGTACTCGGGAGTCTCTCGTCGACTTGTCCTCAATGACCACGCTCCAGCGTACCTTCACCTTAGAGAAAAGATTCCACGTTGGGCACCAGATGAAGGGGTGGCCTGCCCCTCCACACCTGTGGGTGTTTCTCGTTAGGTGGAACGAGAGACTTGAGAAAAGAAATAAGACACAGAGACAAAGTATAGAGAAAAGCGGGGCCCAGGGGACCGGCGCTCAGCTTACAGAGGACCCACGCCGGCACCGGCCTCTGAGTTCCCTTAGTATTTATAGATAATTATCTTTACCATCTTAAAGATAAGGGAGTGGCAGGACAATAGGATCATTTTTAGGGAGGAAATTAGCAGTAAGACATAAGAACAAGGATCTGTGACATGAATAAGTTTAAAGGAAAATCCTGTGCCTTGAGATAAACCTTTTAGCAACATTGTTTCATCCTATCACATGGGGATAAACCTTGGACAATACCTAGCTTTTCTAGGAACAAAGTCACACCCTGCACGCCCAAAATTCATTAAACCTAGAGTTACCACAGCACATGTCTCTTGCAAGGACAAGGTTGGGGGTAGAGTCACAGATTAACAGCATCTCAAATACAGAACAAAATGGAGTCTCTTATGTCTACTTCTTTCTATATAGACACAGTAACAGGCTGATCTCTTTCTTTTCCCCACACCCTGGAGGATGTGGGAAGGGTGTTGACCTTTGCTCTGAATGACATGGGGAGTTAGAGGACAGTGTTGAAAAGTGGGACATGGTAGGACTTATCCTTTGAAAGCTTCTCTCTGGCTGCTGTGCTGAGAACAGTATTGAGAGGTGGGGACCAGTGAGGCAGTGGGGAAAACAGTGGGAAAGGAGTGGAATATTCCAGAATGGAGATGTTGCTTACCTTGACTGGGGTGTGAGCAGGGGAAATAGTGGGAAGTGAAGGGATTCTGGATGAATGTGAAGATGGACTTCACAGCACTTGCTAATGGATTTATCTGTGGTGTGAGAAGAAGAATCAAGGACACCTACAGTGTTGGACTGAGTGGGCAGAAGGGTGGAGCTGCTGTCAGTGGAGATGGGGAGACTCTGGCAGGAGCATACAGAGGAGAGGGCATCACGGGCATTCAGTGGAGGAGACATCTACGAGGAATGCAGGTGAGGGGCCCAGATGCCTCTGCAGCTACAGATTCATCATCCAATCACTCTCCTACTTCCACCAGCCCTGTGTCTCAGAGCCAGAGCACTGATTCTCCCCTGGGCTGTCTGCACAGGCAGGTGAAAGTCAGGGAAGTTACGGTCTGCTGTTGGTTATAATAAGTCACAGATTATTGTGCTTTCTTAGATAATTAAAGAAATAATAAGATAATTTTTAACTAGAACACTTATTGAGAAGACCACAATAATGCAAAGATTTTATTCATCTAAAGAAGGCAACATAAGAAAAATAGTTGAGCAAGAAAGAGATAATATTAGAAGGCAGCAAATGACAATGTACAGACTTAAACCCAATGAGGTCAACAATTACATTAAACATAATGGACTCAGACACTCCAGTTACAAGACAAATAGTGCAGAGGGGTAAAAATAAATAAGTAAATAAATAAATAACCGTAGGCTATTGACAAAAGCCATAATTTCAGTAGAAGGTACAGAAAATTGAAAAGGATAGAAAAGAAATACCAGACAAACATTCATGAAAAACCACATGGAGATGTCATTTAGAAAAATTACAGGACATGGGTCTCCTGAGACATAGAGCACATGCAGACAGCTCACACTGTGTTTTTCCTTTTTTTCAGAGACAGGGTCTGTTGCCCAGGCTGCAATGCAATGGTGATATCATACCTCACTGTAACCTCAAACTCCTGGGCTGAAGCAATTCTCCTGCCTCAGCCTTCCATGTAACTAGGACGACAGGCATGTGCCGCCACAGCTGCTATAATGTCTCATTTTCTCATTTGCTGTGGTGTGATCAAGGAAACAATATCGTGCCATGTATTTGACTTGCAGCAGGTACATAACAAATGTCAGGTGAATGAAGAAATAAAACCATTTAGTAATCCAAGCCATATGCACATTTACATTTTACAGGTGAGGAGCAACATCCCAGACAAGTAAAATAAACTGATTTACAATATCCAGAGCAGAATCGAGAACACATTCCCTGTGCTAAAGGAATCAGAGCTCTACCAGGGGTCATAGCAGGTATCATGCAAGTCAGATACGCTAATTACTAGAATTGGAATTGATACATTTTGAGATATACTAAACAAAGGGTTTGGGAGGATTAATTGAATGCAGAAATAAAGGAAAAAAAATAGATTTGTTTAAAAGATGGATAAAGTCTTTAAAGAAACAACTTTTTTTTAAAGTGACCTTATGTGGACCAAAGCAGAGATAAGCTCAAGTGTCAGGTGGGAAAATGCCTAAGTGCAGCTTCCAGACCCAAGGGAGAACCAACAATCCTGGGACATTTTCGGTTGTCACGTGGGGATTGGTGGGAGGGGGTGAGTGGGGGTGCTGCCGGCAAACTTCCCACAATGCACAGGGCAGGCCGCGCCACAAGAGAGTCTCTGTCCCAAACTGTTTATAGTGCTGCTTTTGAGAAACCCGCCCCAGAGGTAAGTGCTGTAGTGTCCTCACCATTTCACCGATTAAGAAACTGAGGCACCAGGAAGAAAAGTGTCAGTAGGACCAGAGCTGCAGGTTGGATCCGGGCCACCTGGCTGTAGGGTCTTGGCTCCCCTGATTAAGTCAGGAACCCGGGAGCCGACCACAAACAATCCCAGCTGCGTGGTGCCTTCATGGTCTGTGGGCGCCCCCTGGTGTTGACACTGGGCCTGTGGCCAAATGAGGCTTGCGAGAAAAGGAAACACAGGTTTGGGTAGCGGGATAGTCCTTCAGGCTCTCCAGATTTCAAGCCATGACTGACACTGAGAAAAAATAATGTCCGCCTTAATTATCTGTCCAACCTTGTTTTTCCCAGTCCCGTCCAGTTCCCTCCATCGACTCCATCAACATCAGTACCTGCCAGATGCCCGGTACCCACCATGTGAGGAGTGAAAAGGCCCCAGGACTAAAGGACAAGACGAGGTTCCACCCAGTCATCCCTCCCTTCCTAGAGCTCTAGCTCTGTGCCTTTAGTGTTTAGGCTCTTAACCTGGGGTCCGCGAACCCACTTTCCTGTGACACTGCATGCAGAAGTGATGTTACATGCACACATGACTTCATTACAGGACATTGGATATTAATATTCATCAGATCAATGGCGGGCCCAAGACACCACTCTTCCCCCAACAGTTTGTGATCCTCTAAATTAAAGAAAGGGTAGAGATTGAGGGAGGCCCTAACTCCAAATCTTCTACCACTTCTAGGGAAGTGCTGAAAAGAAGTGCAAAGTACTCAACCCGCTCTGGGGATACACCGGGAAAGCAGAGGTTTGATGGATTTCAAATTCCATCAAAGAAATACAATTTTGGCAAAATATCCAAGTCACTTTTCTAAGCCCCGGGCAGCAGCTCAAAACAAACAACATCAAAAACAAAACAAAGTATCAGCCCAGGTGAAATCATTGAAGCTATAAAACTCTGTGAGACCTGTAGTTACAGAGGACAATTCAATTTAGGGGTGCAGCAGAAAACCCCTACATCATATAGTGTGGGGAAAAGAAAGAGAGATCAGACGGTTACTGTGTCTATATAGAAAGAAGTAGACATAAGAGACTCCATTTTGTTCTGTATTTGAGATGCTGTTCATCTGTGACCCTACCCCCAACCCTGTCCTTGCAAGAGACATGTGCTGTGGTGACTCAAGGTTTAAAGGATTTTGGGCTGTGCAGGGTGTGCTTTGTTAAACAAGGGCCTGAAGGCCGCTTGCTGGTTAAAAGTCATCACCATTCTCTTAATCTCAAGTACCCAGGGGCACATACACTGTGGAAGTTCGCAGGGACCTCTGCCTAGGAAAGCTAGGTATTGTCCAAGGTTTCTCCCCATGTGATAGTCTGAAATATGGCCTCGTGGGAAGGGAAAGACCTGATGGTCCCCCAGCCTGGCACCCGTGAAGGGTCTGTGCTGAGGAGGACCAGTACAAGAGGAAAGAAGGCCTCTGGGCAGGTGAGATAGAGGAAGGCATCTGTCTCCTGCCCGTCCCTGGGCCATGGAATGTCTCCGTGTAAAACCCGATTGTATGTTCTATTTTTTTTTTTTTTTTTTTTTTGAGACGGAGTCTGGCTCTGTGGCCCAGGCTGGAGTGCAGTGGCCAGATCTCAGCTCACTGCAAGCTCCGCCGCCCAGGTTTACGCCATTCTCCTGCCTCAGCCTCCCGAGTAACTGGGACTACAGGCGCCCGCCATCTCGCCCGGCTAGTTTTTTGTATTTTTTAAGTAGAGACGAGGTTTCACCGGGTTAGCCAGGATGGTCTCGATCTCCTGACCTCGTGATCCGCCCGTCTCGGCCTCCCAAAGTGCTGGGATTACAGGCTTGAGCCACGGCGCCCGGCCTGTATGTTCTATTTACTGAGATAGGAGAAAACCACCTTAGGGCTGAAGGTGGGACGTGCAATGCTGCTCTTTATGCACTAAAAAGGTTTATGGAGATATTTGCATATGCATGTCAAGGCACAGCACTTTTCCTTAAACTTATTCATGTCACAGAGATCTTTATTCATATGTCTTTCTGCTGACCTCCCTACTATGATCCTATTGTCCTGCCACTTCCCTTTTTCTAAGATGGTAAAGATAATGATCAATAAATACTAAGGGAACTCAGAGACGGGTGCTGGCGCGGGTCCTCTGCATGCTGAGCGCCAGTCCCCTGGGCCCACTTTTTCTTTCTCTATACTTTGTCTCTGTGTCTCATTTCTTTTCTCAAGTCTCTCCTTCCACCTAAGGAGAAACACCACAGGTGTAGAGGGGCAGGCCACCCCTTCAATATAGGGGGGACCTTCAGCAGTGCATAGTGAGGCCGCTGCTGTGTAAAAAGATAGAATCTCCTTGATTCCTGATGTTTACATTTACTACTCACTTCTTTGACTTTTTAGATGCCAATTTCACATTCGACATCTTTCAGTTATTTTCCTTACTGTATCTAAGCAGAGGATTTCAACTTGTTTCTGAAGCAGAAAACCAGGGACTGGTTATGAGCTATCACCCCACTTTGTGGCTCTCTTATGCAATAAGCACAAGAGATTGTGGGCCAACAGAATTTGTAGCAAGGTAAACATAAACCCTTCATTTCAGCCTCTTTGTCTGGTGATGTTCTAGTCTTGCTCCAGTCTTAACATGTTAAAACATATAATTTTGCTCAAATTTCATTTTATAGGAAGTCATATATATTCATTTCTGTTGGGTTTGTCAGTGAAAGCCTTCTGAAAACAACTGTGGAGGAAAGACAGGTAAATAAATGCACGGTGCTCCCATGTGTTAGTGCTCACTGCATCTCACCAATGTGTTGAAAGGACACAAAGATAGATGTGTACCCGCCCCTCTCGCTACACTCTTTGTTCTGCTTTCTAATCTCTGCACGTACCAGAGGTTTCGTAAGTTCTGTAAGTACATGTTTTTCTTTCTGAGGCCAGGTCACAAGGAATGTTTAAGTAAGATAGCCAGGTCACAAGGTGTGTTTAAGCAAGATAGCCATAAACTGGTTGTGCAACCTGACGCAATATAATTAACTGCCTTTGTGTAGAACTGCTCTTCTGCCTCAAGGGTTGTACTGAAATATCAGAAATGGCAGGAACCAATCATAGTTTGCCAAATCGCTTTGTTCAAACTCCAGCCAATCATACCTCTAATTTGTATAATGATTCTATGCCTACTTTCCTTAGACTATATAACATTGTTCGGAGCTGAGTGGGGGAGCTCTCCTGCCCGTCTCGTTTCGCGAGTGAGGGAGAGTTCCAGGTTCGAACCTGTAATAAAGATCCTTGCTACTTAGCTTTGACTCTGGACTCTGGTGGTCTTCTTCGGGGAATAAACGGTCTGGGCATAACAAATGGGGGCTCGTCCAGGATTTCCCCCAAGCCCACCAGACCCCCAAGTCAATGGATCTTAATCTGTAGGTAAGCTGGCTTTGTCACTGTCTCTGTCTTTGCCTCTGTCTGTCTCCCTGAAATTTCACGAAATCCGTAATCTGTAATCTGTATTGGTCTGTTTTGTAAGTGGCACTGTCTTGGCGGACGTGCTAAAAGACAGCCACTCGGGACTGGTGGGAGACGTCCCCCAGTGCCCATCTGGGGGCCTCCATTCTTGGTTGCCCCGTCTGACTCAGGTCGGAAGTCCGACACGCGCTCGCGAAGGCTCATCATTTCTCACTGTCTGTCCGTTATTGTTAAGTGTTAAGTGTAAGTCCAAAACGAAACATAAAACCTTTTCTTCCCCTTCCAGGACCGGACCTGTCGGATACTCCCCTCTGCTTCACACTCATTTTCGTCCCTCCTTCTCTTTGTAGGAGCAATCCAAAGATAGGCAACAACCAGAGCTCGCCGCTCTCACTCCTTGTTACCAATTTTAAGGATGTGAAGGCTCGGGGGCGTAACTTAAGCGTAGAACTAAAGAAGGGAAAGCTACTTTCTGCCATTCAGAGTGGCCCTCTTTCGGCGTAGGGTGGCCCTCCGAAGGAACTTTCTGTCTCTCTATTATTACTAAGGTAAAAACTAAGATTTTCCTGCCAGGGCAGTCAGGACATCCTGATCAAATTCCTTATATTCTAGTGTGGCAGGATCTTGTGGAAAACCCACCGCCCTGGATAACTCCATTCATCCCTGAGCCCTGCAAGGTCCTAGTAACGTGACCTACAAGACAAAGGACTCCCTCTGCTCCCTCAGCCCCTGTGCTGCCAGACAGCCAGGACCCCCTAACGTTAGAACCCACACTTCCCCCACCATATCCGCACCTTATCCCGCAGGACCCAGTCCCCTAGGGTGGTGCTTCCGTAGAGGGAAACGGAGAAGCGGAAGCAGCCGAGAGCGAAAGTAACCCAGGGGGGCCGGCCGGCTGAACGCAAGGCCGCGTACAGCGGGACCAAGCTTCCCGACTCCCTGACTCCACCGTAGCCCTGCCTCTCAGAGAAATAAGATCGCTCGATGATACCGGGCTCTCCCGTCTCATGTATTGGCCTTTTTCCACTAGTAATTTATACAATTAGAAGTCCCAAAATGCTCGGCTCTCAGATAATCCCAAAGATCTAACTTCGTTGTTAGACAGTGTCATGTTACTCACCAGCCGACCTGGGATGACTGTCAACAGCTCCTCCGAATCCTGTTCACAATGGAGGAGCGGGAAAGAATCCAAGGTGAGGCCAGAAAACTGGTTCCAGGAGATGACGGCCAGCCAACTGCAAATCCTGACCTCATTAATTTGACCCGGCCCAGATAGGACTACAACACGGCAGAAGGTAGAGGACAACTGCTCATTTATCGCCAGACTCTAATGGCGGGTCTCCGGGCTGCAGCTCGCAAGCCCACCAATTTGGCTAAAGTATATTCTGTGTTACAAGGTAAGACAGAAAGCCCCGCTGTGTATTTAAAGAGATTAATGGAAGCCTTCAGACAGTTTACCCCTATGGACCCGGAAGCACCGGAAAATCAGGCAGCAGTAGTAATGTCCTTTGTAAACCAGGCAACACCAGATATTAACAGAAAACTCCAGAAATTAGAAGGTTTAGAGGGAAAGCAGATTCAGGACCTCCTTCAGATGGCCCAGCGAGTTTATAATAATAGGGATACTCCAGAAAAGAAACAGTTCAAGGCAACCAAAGAAATGATCAAAGTCTTAGTAGCAGCTTTCCCCCAGGCAGGGAATGGCCAAAGCAGAAAGCAGAAAAAGCAAGGCTCTAGGCAAGGATTAGAAAAGGATCAGTGTGCTTATTGCAAGGAACGTGGTCACTGGATTAAAGACTGCCCAAAGAAACGGAGACCAGCTAACCCTGCCTCCGTGCTCGTTACCCAGGACTCTGACTAGGGGGGATGGGGTTCGGACCCCCTCCCCGAACCCAGGGTAACTTTGCAAGTGGAGGGGTCCCCAGTTCGCTTCTTGGTCGATACTGGGGTGGAACGCTCAGTCCTAACCAAACCAATTGGAAAAATGTCTAAGAAAACATCCTGGGTGCACGGGGACACAGGCATCAAAAAATACCCCTGGACAACCCAGAGGACTGTAGACTTAGGAACGGGAAAAGTCTCCCATTCCTTCCTAGTCATCCCAGAGAGCCCCTGCCCTCTACTAGGGAGGGACTTGCTGACAAAAATGGGGGCCCAAATCCACTTTGAGCCAGAAGGGCCCAAGATAACTGATTCCCAAAACAGGCCAATATCTATCCTGACTGTCACCTCAGAAGATGAGTACAGACTCCATCAAGAGCAAAAGCCCCCCGATCAGGAAATTGACTCTTGGCTCCAGCGTTTCCCGAAGCGTGGGCAGAAACTGGGGGCTTAGGGCTAGCTAAACATCGACCTGCCATATTTGTGGAAGTTAAGCCAGGGACGGACCCGGTTCGGGTTCGGCAATATCCTATGCCCCTGGAGGCAAGAGAAGGAATTACGCCCCATATCCGCCGACTCCTAGACCAGGGAGTCCTACGGGCTTGCCACTCATCCTGGAATACTCCACTGTTACCTCTTCGTAAACCCAACAGTACGGACTACAGGCCAGTACAGGATTTAAGAGAAGTTAATAAAAGGGTCATGGACATACATCCCACTGTGCCCAATCCATACACCCTTCTGAGTGCTTTACATCCCGAAAAACAGTGGTATACCGTTCTTGATCTAAAAGATGCTTTCTTCAGCCTTCCTCTGGCTCCCAAAAGTCAAGAACTCTTTGCATTTCAATGGACGGATCCTGAGAGGGGCATCAACGGTCAGCTAACATGGACCAGGCTGCCACAAGGGTTCAAGAACTCGCCAACTCTGTTCGATGAAGCCCTTCATGAAGATCTAGGTGAGTACAGGCGGCAACACCCTGAAATAACTCTTTTGCAATATGTTGATGATCTCTTAATAGCGGCCAGGTCCCCGGAAACTTGTGTTCAAGGGACTGAGGACCTCTTGAAGACTCTGGGGGAGCTAGGCTACCGAGCCTCAGCAACAAAGGCTCAGATCTGCAAGTCGGAGGTAACTTATCTGGGGTACCTATTAAAAGGGGGGCAATGCTGGCTAACCAAAGCCCGAAAGGAAACAGTCCTACGCATCCCTAGACCTCAGTCGACACGGCAAGTGAGAGAATTCCTGGGGTCGGCAGGGTTCTGTAGGTTATGGATACCCGGATTTGCTGAGTTAGCCAAGCCCCTATACCAGGCAACAAAGGAACGGCAGCCCTTCAATTGGACGGAAGAGGCTGAGCTGGCCTTTCAACAAATCAAAACTGCCTTGTTATCAGCCCCCGCGCTGGGGCTCCCTGATGTCTCCAAGCCCTTCCACTTATACGTAGATGAAAGTAAGGGTGTTGCAAAAGCCGTGTTAACACAGTACCTAGGCCCCTGGCAGAGGCCAGTTGCCTATTTGTCAAAAAAATTAGATTCAGTGGCTGCTGGCTGGCCACCCTGCCTGCGGATAATCACGGTGACTGCCCTAATGGTCCGAGACGCTGATAAACTTATCATGGGGCAAGAGTTGCACGTTATAACCCCGCATGCCATTGAAGGCGTCCTCCGGCAGCCGCCGGACCGATGGATGAGTAACGCCCGGCTCACCCACTATCAAGGACTGCTATTAAACCCCCTCAGAATAACTTTTCTGCCCCCAACCTCTTTAAACCCTGCTTCACTGCTGCCAAATCCAGACTTAGACGCCCCATTCCATGAGTGCACTGAGATACTGGCTCAGGTGCATGGGGTGCGGGAGGACCTGCAAGATCGTCCGCTCCCCGACACAGAACTCATCTGGTTCACTGATGGCAGCAGCTACATCCACCAAGGCCAGTGGTATGCAGGAGCGGCTGTAACGTCAGAGACTGAGGTAATCTGGGCGGAACCCTTGCCTCCAGGGACATCGGCCCAAAGAGCTGAACTGATAGCGCTCACACAGGCCCTCACCCTAGGGGCAGAGAAAAAACTAACAGTATACACGGATAGCCGCTATGCTTTCGCTACTGCGCACATACATGGGGCCATCTACAGAGAGAGGGGACTATTAACAGCCGAAGGCAAAGAAATAAAAAACAAGCAAGAGATCCTAGCTCTATTAACTGCTTTGTGGAAACCAAAGAAATTGGCTATCGTACATTGCCCTGGGCATCAGAAACCAACTACACCAATTGCTCGAGGCAACTTCTTAGCCGACCAAACCGCAAGGAGCATAGCAAAAGCTCCCAGTCAGCTCCTCGCGCTCCAGCTCCCCGATCCTGCCCCGCGAAAATTGCCATGTTTTCCTGACTATACTGAACAGGATCGCGAATGGATGGACATGCTTCCCCTAAAACAGGTTCAAAATGGGTGGTGGACTGATATAAATGACCAAACCATCCTGCCAGAGAAATTAGGACGGCAGGTGTTGGAACACATCCACTGGACAACTCACCTGGGTGCCCGGCGAATGATAGACTTAATCAGGCACGCCAAGTTCAGAATCAGGCGCATAGCTGAACTGGCCAGCGATGTCACAACAAATTGCAAAGCCTGCCAACTGAACAATGCTTGCCCCCAAACCCAGACCGCCGCAGGAATTAGGTGTAGAGGAACTAGGCCTGGTATCTATTGGGAAATAGACTTTACTGAGATAAAGCCTGGAAAATATAGGTATCAGTACTTACTTGTCTTTGTAGATACTTTTTCAGGATGGACAGAAGTGTTCCCAACTAAGAGAGAAACTGCTCAGGTTGTAGCAAAGAAAATTTTGGAAGAAATCCTCCCCAGGTATGGCTTTCCCGTCCAGATAGGGTCAGACAATGGACCAGCCTTCGTTGCTAAGGTAAGTCAGGATTTGGCTTCCATTCTTGGGGCAAATTGGAAATTACATTGTGCTTATAGGCCCCAAAGCTCAGGACAGGTAGAAAGGATGAATCGGACTCTAAAGGAGACCTTAACTAAATTGACCATGGAGACTGGTGCTAATTAGGTAGTACTTCTCCCCTACGCTCTGTTCCGGGCCCGAAATACCCCTTACAGACTGGGCCTCACACCATATGAAATCATGTATGGCAGACCCCCACCCCTGGTCCCCAGTCTAAAAGATGACTTACTCAAACCTGAAACTGAAAATGTCTCTGAGCTCTTGTTCTCCTTACAAGCCTTACAGAAAATTCACCAGGAAATTTGGCCCAGACTACGAGAACTGTACGAGGCAGGACCTCCGCCGACGCCTCATCCGTTCCAGCCGGGAGACTGGGTCCTAGTCAAGCGCCACCGGCAAGAAACTCTTCAACCCAGGTGGAAAGGACCACTGCAAGTACTCCTGACTACTCCCACCGCTCTCAAGGTAGAAGGCATCGCTTCGTAGATCCACTACACACACGTCAAACCAGTAGATCCAACATCCGACCTTCTTGGGCCGTCTGGAGCACCGGTTACATGGACTATAGACAAAGCTAAGAACAATCCCTTAAAGCTAACCCTGCGCCGTCATCCCCATAGCCGTAACCATGTCTAGCTTACCTATGCTTTTATGCCTTATGCATCTGACTCTCCTCACTGCTGCGCCGTCTAATCCCTATGTCTGGAGGTTCTGGCTCTATGAAAACAAAACTCATCCTGGGGAAACCCCCCAGGTGGGTAAACTGCTGGCTAGTGCAGACTGCCCCCCCTCAGGGTGTAATACTATAGTTTACCTCAATTTCACTAGGTTCCAGATTGCCCAACCAGCAATACCCATGATCTGTTTTGAATATGATCAAACTGAATATAATTGTAAAAATTATTGGTGGCACCAGAGTGCAGGTTGCCCATATAGCTACTGTAAGACGCACTCTGTCCGATACTGGAGAGAACAACAAGGGTGGTATTTTTACCAAACTGAGTCTCCCGTCACTTACACTTGGATAATTAGAGACCCATAGGACTCTCGGTGGACAACCCCACAACATGGGGGAGTATATTACTCATCAACTAGTACCCGGCCCAGTAGCCGTTTATATCTGTGGAGAAGTCTAGTCCAGATTCAACCCTTAATCCATACACAAATCCACAGGCAAGAAACCAAGCTATCACAAGACTTGCAGCCCTTCTCCTGGCTAACCCTACTACAGGAAGGGCTAGCATTCGCCAACCTCACCGGTTTAGGCGACCTGTCCTCTTGCTTTATGTGTGCAACCCTAGGAAGACCACCATTAACGGCTGTTCCTCTATCCTCCCCTCCCACAAACTATACAGGTTTTAACTCGTCAATAGTCACGATACCCGATGTGGCCCTGTACCGTGACCCATACCAAGAGAAATACCCCTATTGTTATTTGGCATTTAGCAAAAGCCTCTGTAACCAATCGGCTACATACCCTAATAGTCCCATATATGCTCCCCCTGGTGTGTTCTTCTGGTGTAATATGACTCTGTTAAAGACTCTGTCCAAAAGCATCTCTGACGGACAGTTGTGTATCCCTGTTACCCTAGTTCCCTGACTGACACTGCTAACCCCGGCAGAGTTCATAGGCTGGGCAGGGACCGCCCCAACTAAAACTGTGCGACATAGACGAGCAGTTTTTCTACCACTAATTGCTGGAATATCCTTAACCACCTCTGTCGTCGCAGCGGGGTTAGCAGGAGGGGCCCTACAACACTCCATGATAGAAAACGACAAGCTGTTACAACAATTCTCTGTTGCTATGGAAGACTCCGCCTATTCCCTAGCCTCCCTTCAGTGGCAGCTCACCTCCCTAGCACAGGTCACCCTTCAAAACCGCAGAGCCTTAGACTTACTCATGGCTGAGAAAGGAGGTACCTGTATGTTCCTCAAAGAAGAATGCTGTTTCTATATAAATGAGTCAGGGTTAGTTGAGGAAAGAGTCCAACACCTACACAAACTAAGCTTAGAAATGAAAAAGCAAAAATTCACTACAGCCGCTAACAATTGGTGGAGCTCTTCAATGTTTTCCCTTCTGGCACCCCTTTTAGGCCCCCTAATGTCTTTACTACTTCTATTCACTATAGGCCCCTGTGTGGTAAATAAAATTTTACAATTTGTCAGAGAAAGGTTTGATACCATCCAACTAATGGTCCTCCGTAGCCATCACCAGCCTCTCCTGCACCCAGAAAGTGAGGCTACATTATAAGACTCTAGAAATCCAAGATTGGACATCCAGTTACTTATGGGAGGGGGAAATGAAAGGACACAAAGATAGATGTGTACCCGCCCCTCTCGCTACACTCTTTGTTCTGCTTTCTAATCTCTGCACGTACCAGAGGTTTCGTAAGTTCTGTAAGTACATGTTTTTCTTTCTGAGGCCAGGTCACAAGGAATGTTTAAGTAAGATAGCCAGGTCACAAGGTGTGTTTAAGCAAGATAGCCATAAACTGGTTGTGCAACCTGACGCAATATAATTAACTGCCTTTGTGTAGAACTGCTCTTCCGCCTCAAAGGTTGTGCTGAAATATCAGAAATGGCAGGAACCAATCATAGTTTGCCAAATCGCTTTGTTCAAACTCCAGCCAATCATACCTCTAATTTGTATAATGATTCTATGCCTACTTTCCTTAGACTATATAACATTGTTCGGAGCTGAGTGGGGGAGCTCTCCTGCCCGTCTCGTTTCGCGAGCGAGGGAGAGTTCCAGGTTCGAACCTGTAATAAAGATCCTTGCTACTTAGCTTTGACTCTGGACTCTGGTGGTCTTCTTCGGGGAATAAACGGTCTGGGCATAACAGTGTCAGCCCCACTGCAACACATGGTGCATCAACAAATGGTGCTGGAAACCTGGATATCCACATGCAAAAGAATGATGCTGGACAAAATTCATGCCCTTCCATTACACCCTTTTCAAAAATTAAGTCAGAATGACTCAAAGAACTAACCTTAAGAGTTGAACTTGTAAAACCCTTAAGAAAGCACTGAGGAAAATCTTATGGACATTAGAATTGGTAGTGGTTTCTTGGCTGGTGACCAAAAGCACAAGTAATAAAAGAAAAATGACAATTAGACTTCATCAAAATGTAAAAACTTTTTTGCATCAAAGGACACTATTAAAAGAGTCAAAAGAAAATGCACAGAATAGGAGAAACTATTTGCCAATCATATATCTGATAAAGAATTAATATCCAGAATATGTAAAGAACTATAAATCAACAATAGCAAAACAATCTCATTCAAAAATTGGTGAAATACATGAATAGACAATTATCCAAAGAAGATATACAATAAGGACATAAAAATAAGGAATTCCAACAAGGACATAAAAATATGGTAAACTTCACTAGGCCAAGTGTTGAAGATGTGGAGAAACTGGAACACTTGTACACTGCTGGTGAGAGTGAACAGTGGTGCAGCCACCATGGAAAACAGTATAGTGGTTCCTCAAGAAAGTAAAAATAGAATTACTGTATGAGACAACAATTCCACTTTTGGGCATATCATCAAAAGAACTGAAAGCAGGACCTCACACAGATATTTGCACACTCAGGCCCATAGCAGCACTATTCCCAGTACCCAAAAGGTGGAAGCAACCGAGTGTCCATTGAGGATGACGGGATAAACGACCCACGGTGCACATACACATGGAATATTATTCAGCCTTAAAAGCGAATAAAATTCTGATTGAATGAACCTTGAAAGCACTGTAAGTGAAATAAGCCAGAAATAAAAAAACAAATATGATATTTTTCTTATATGAAGTAGCTAGAATAAGCTAATTCATAGAAACGGAAAGCAGAATAGCGGTTACCAGGGGATGGGCAGTTACGGTTTAACGGGTACAGTTTCTGTCTGGGAAGATGAAAATGTTCTGGAAATGGATATTGGTGGTGGTTACATAACACTGTAAATGTGTTTAATGCCATCAAACTGTATACTGAAAAAATAGTTGAATGGTAAATTTTATATTATGTGTCAGGCCTCTGAGCCCAAGCCAAGCCATCGCATCCCCTGTGACTTGCAGGTGTATGCCCAGATGGCCTGAAGTAACTGAAGAATCACAAAAGAAGTGAAAATGCCCTGCCCCACGTTAACTGATGACATTCCACCCCAAAAGAAGTGAAAATGGCCGGTCCTTGCCTTAAGTGATGACATTACTTTGTGAAAATCCTTTTCCTGGCTCATCCTGGCTCAAAAAGCTCCCCCACTAAGTATTCTGTGACCCCTACTCCTGCCCGCCAGAGAACAACCCCCCTTTGACTGTAATTTTCCTTTACCTACCCAAATCCTATAAAACGGCCCCACCCTTATCTCCCTTCGCTGACTCCTTTTTCGGACTCAGCCCGCCTGCACCCAGGTGAAATAAACAGCCATGTTGCTCACACAAAGCCTGTTTGGTGGTCTCTTCACACGGACGCGCATGACAGTATGTTTGTTTTACCACAATTTTAAAAAATGTATCAACACTAAATCCAATCACAGCTCTCATCGAGATTTTTTAATACTGGTGTTTCAACATGCACATTGCCGCTGTGGAGGGGAGGTCCTTGGAGTTCTTATGCCACTATGTTCTTTTGTGTCACTCCTCAGCCACTTTTGAATTGTGCTTATGCATCACATTCCTTATCTGCTAAGCACTTTCAAGAAAGTTATTCATATGGTCAAAATTCATCAAGCCACTAACTTGTTCTTGGGGCTGTACTCTATGGAGTTGATCTCAGAAAAAAGAATCAAATTCGTTGGACCTCATAGATGGCACAGGTGGGGGGTTGGAATACGGATAAGGAAATCATAACACAACATGTTACAGTATTTTATATTATTTTTTCCTTTGAATGCTACATTATTAATATTTTATAATGACTACTGGCAGGTACCAATGATTACAAATTAAAATTTCTGCTTTCTTTCTCTGTTTCTTTCTTATATATTTCTCTGTCTTTGTAAATATTTTTAGACTGAGCATTTTGGAGATAGTCCAACAGTTTCATTTATACGATGATATTTTGTTTTACTCTTATTCCTTAAAGAGAGATTTGCCAGCCACAAACTTCTGGTTGGACATTGGTTTTCTCTCAGCTCTCGATCATTATGCCTCTTCCGGCTGCTGTGGCTGACAGGGAAATATCGATTACATCTTAAACCAGTTGCTTCTTAGATGATCTGTGTTTCTTCTGTGGCTACTTTTAAGATGACCGTTTCCCTTTAACATCTGAGGTTCCAGTGCAGTGTGAGTAAATGTGGATCTCTTCATTCACAGTGCTGTGTATACATTTGCTTCATCTTTACCCATAACATTTTTATGGAATGCCTCATACATTTACTCACTTTTTGATGTGTAGGAATTTGACTAGACTAATGTTAAATCTCATTTGACCACCATGTACACTGTGAAATCTAAAATAATGGCCCCACAAATATCTCCAGACCCTAAGCCTCATCATCTTTAGATATGTTACCTTCCAAAACAAAAGAGAATTTGCCAATATGATTAACAGGATGGACCTTTATTTGGGGAGATTATCTTGGATTTTCTGGGTGAGCCCAATCTGATCCTGAATCCTTAAAAGTAGAGATGACTGAAGAAATGTGGGTCAGATGGAGTGTTGAATTTCTTTTACAGTAATTTCTTCATCTACTAAAATATGGTCATCTCTGTTTTTAATTCTTTAAGTGGTGAAATGCATTAAAAGATTTACAGTTTATATATTATTGCATTCTTGGAATACATAACTTGGTCAAGATAATCTGTTCATTGCACACAGGTAGATATAGTCTATTAATATTTTTCTCAGGATTTTCACACATAATTACATAAAAGTGAATTTCCTTTAATAATCTTTCCTTATTGATTTCCTAGCTGATTCTAGAACCAATGTTATTCACGCCTAATAAAATTTGAGTTGTTTGGATTTTCCTTTGTTTCCCTATATATCTTTAATATTTTATGTAAGTCCAGTATATATTTGATATATGAGCGTACTTACAAAACTGGATATGTTCGAAGGGAAATAGAATATTTACAATTGTTTTAACTTGTTTACTTGTAGTAAGTCTTTCTGTTGACAAAATTTTTTTCAGTTTCAAGACTCTTTAAATCTCTCCTATATCTGCAGTGGTATATTTGTCTGTTATGACACTGTCTTGTTCTTAATTAGCATTGCCTGTTTTATTTCTCCGTTCAATGAACAGCTGCTTTTGGCAGGCTGGGTTCTCAGCAGTGGCAGCTGCCAGGTCAGCCTTGGTGAGTCGAGTCAGTTGCTGTGCCCATGCAGTGTCCATCCCAGCCACCACGGCCACTTTGTGCACAGACTCCACGAGCAAGCCCTGTGCGGCTGAGTGGCATCGTCCATCAAGCCATCTTGCCCACCTGATTACAGGGAGTCCCAGCCCCTTTGAGCCCCTCTGTTAGGCATCCACGTGCAACCAGTATCATCACAGGCTCTGTACATCGCAAGAGGCGTATGCAGACCCCTCTACTCTATCCCCTAATTTTTCCATCTTTATTTTTCCCAAGTTCCTGACTGGCAAGCCGATCCATGAGCCACTGCCCATGATTCATTCACTCATGCACTATTGGGGCATCATTTCACACCCCCCACCTTCCATGGGCCTATTTGGGATTTGATTTCTAGTTCCTGGTTCAACAGCCATTACTAAAGCTGTACTTGTGTCAGCTCCCAAGCCTACTGCTCTTGTTGTAGGCTTTCCTCTTTATGTCTGAGTCACAGGCATTTATTTCCTGGGATTTCTAAAAATTGCACTGATTTGTTCAATGCAGCATTTCTAAGGACTTCCAGCAAGGGAGATTCTATATTAGCTGAGAGAGAATTGTTTCAAAACATCAGAAATGTATACTGGAATGAAGGACAACATGCTTGCAGAGAGGTGGAGAAACCTTGAGTGTGCTGTGGATTTTCATAAAGTGAACAGTTGAGTAAACAACACTCACATCAAGGTACAGTATTTCTAGCCTCCAGGAAACACCCTTAGGTTCTACTTGATCATAAATCACCCTCCGTGATGCTAAAGTAGCCACTTTCTTCATTTCTAACACCATAGACGAGATCCATCAGTTCTGAATACAGTCACCCTCATGTCCCGGGTCTTCCTGTATGTGATTGTAGCCTATTGACTCCCATGGCTGTCAGTGCTCCATTTTACAAATAGCTCACTGTTCTCCACTGTTGATAAACATGTGTGTTATATCCAGATTTTACAAACTGTGCTACTATAAATAATATTTTCACATATTTTGGGACACAAATGCATGCATTTCTATTGGTATATAACCAAGAGTGCAATTGCTGGGTCATAGGTGAGTGGATGCTTGGTTTAGTCTCTCAGAACACAAGTGTCTATGGAACCGACAAATAATAGACAGGGGTAAATCTCCTGTTCTACAAATTATTCAGCTAATACATGAAAGAAATAACCCTTTTGCAATTCACAGTGAACTAACAGATTTCGCCATTAAACAGCAATGGCAATTAACATCACAAGAAAAGAATTAACCAGTATTACATTATTCTTCTTGATGAAAAACACCATATTGTACTATGAATCCTGAAAATGTGAGACAGATCTCAGTTTCAGAAAGTTTATTTGGCCAAGGTTGAGGATACAGGCCCATGTCGCAGCCTCAGGAGGTCCTGACGACATGTGCCCTAGGTGGTCAGAGCACAACTTGATTTTATATATTTTAGGGCGACCCGAGACATTGACCAACATATGTAAGCTGAACATTGATTCCACCCGGAAAGGCGCGACAACTTGAAGCAAGGAGGGAGCTTCCAGGTCAGGGGTAGATGAGAGACAAATGGTTGCAGTCTTTTGAGTTTCTGATTAGCCTCTCCAAAGGAGGCAATCAGACATGAGTTTATCTCAGTGAGCAGAGTGGAGACATTGAATAGACGGGAGGCAGGTTTGCCCTGAGCAGTTCCCAGCTTGACTTTTCCCTTTTAGCTTAGTAATTTTGGGGCCTCAAGATTTATTTTCCTTTTACAGAACCATCAATACTTACAGGAAAAAACCCTGAATATGCACAAACCTGTATACCAAACTACCAATTTATAGAAAATACAGGTAATAGAGATAAATGTCAAATCACACCTTGGCATGCAACCACAAAATTCAAACAATAGGAAATCTTACCATACAATATAAATTTCAAGGAGGAACCTATAGAACAAATGAGAACACAAAACATATTTTAAAGGTAAAAATAAACTATAATTTTGGATGATGAATATATAAAATAGAACAAAGGAACGATGACCATAAAAGTCAGGATGTGATTGATTTTTATTTGAAAAGGGGAAGAGTTTATGGTTGAGCTGGGGCAATTGATGGGGCTTCTAGGTCAGCTGCCAAACTTCTCCCTCTCTGATGGTTAAAGGGTGTTTACCTTTGATGAAAGGTCACCATTTTAAGATCTGTTTTCTTTTGTGTTACGTGTGTTTTATTTTATGATAAAAAGGCCAATGCAGAGTAAAATAAGTTATGAGGCATGGTTCCTGTTCCGTACAAAGCCTCCACCCCATCCTCCTCCCTGGACACTGAGTACCCAAAACAACTGGCAGCCCCAGGACCCCTGCCAGGACTACCTCATTTCTGAGTGTGCACCCAGCTCCCCATCACTGGAGGCAATGTCCATGATCTATTCCTTGAGGCCTGGATGAACCTGATAGGACACAGCTGAGGGGAAGTCTGGCCCCAGTCTGTAGGCTTTGGTCATCAGCATAGAGGGAACAGGTCCTCACCTCTCCACAGGCGCAGTTACAGCCAGAGCCTCCTCTCTGCGTGGGACTGAGGCTTGGTCCTTCCCCTGAACAGGGTGACAGGGATCTCTCCAGAGGTGGAGATGACACCATTCCTCCTCTAACATGGTCCCATCTCATGCTCGTTCTGCTTTACAGGAAAATTGACTCATGCTGGTGTCCAGTGAAGAAACCCTGGCACAGAGGAAGGACCGGTGGATTTCAGGGCTGTGCTTGATCTGGGAATAGAAGAGCACAGACCACCAGGTGGCGCCGCTGCACTGCTTCTGCGCCCAGGAGGTGGTTGCTGGGGCTGAGATTGAAGGTGGGGAGAGGGATGTCACAGCTCATCGCACAGGTTCCAGGTAAAAATCCTCCTGCCCAGCCCATGTGGCTCTCCCTTAACCAACTCTAGTGAAAACTGTCCCCTTCTCACGTTCCTCAAAGGTGCTTTTTTACATAAGAAAGAGGATGCGATCACTAGATTGTCCTGGTTTATTGTGTTGTCAGTAAAGTGAAATCAAAATACACACTTAAATAATAAAATAACCCATAATAAGCCAAAGTTTATAATGTACTGATACCACTGAGCCAGTGTTTATAATGTACTGACACACTCCAAGTGTGGGCACAGCTACAGACATGCCTTGTCTCTTGGGTCAGGAATTGGGATAGAGTGAAATGGGAAGAAACCCCAGTCACTGCAGAAAAGGGCCCCCATGGAAGAGGCCGGGCAGGGAGGCCAGTTGTCCCAGGGCCACCATATTTTGGGATGACTCCCCCTTTCTGGACAGCACTGTTTTTTATTCTTTTTGTATTCACAGTAGTTCTGTGTAGGAAATTGTAGGATGCTGAGACCCAGCAGTGGTCAGTTACACTGTCTCTTTCTTCACCATTAAATGCTGTGCCAAATAGCACCTTCATACATTTCTATCCTCTTCCAGGAGAGAATCAAAACAACAATGGACACACTGAAACATGTAAACATGCTTTAAATATGTGCTGTCACAAGTAGCTACTAAAATATTAATTCCACCGAAAAGAGGAAGGTGTGAAAAAGAAAACATTGCACACCCGTATTCACAGCAGCATAACTCACCATAGCCAAGTCAAGGAAGCAAACAAAGCAGCCATCAACACCTGCATAGATGAAAAACATGTGGTCTATGTAGACAACGGAATATGATTCAACCTTAAAAAGAAGGAAATTCTGTTATATGCCGCAACATGGATGAACCTGGAGAACAATGCTAAGTGAAATAAGCCAATCATAAGGAAATTCCAATACTGCACAATTCTAGTTATATGAGGTGTCTAAACTCTTAGAACCTGAAAGTAGAATGGCACTGCCAGGGGTTCAGTTGGGGATTCATGAGGAGTTTTGGGGCATAGAGTTTCAGTTTTGCAAAATGAAACGTTCTAGAGATGTGTTGCATAACAATGGGCTTACAGTTAATATGATAGTACTCTATACTTAAAATGGCTATGATACAAAATTTTACATAATATGGTTTTCGGCACAATAAAAAATAATTAGCTCTCTTATTAACTTAGGAAAAAAGCACATGAATTCATTGAAAATAAATTAGTATGTGCTTACTATGAAAAAGAGACACAGAAAACTTGAGACAAAAAGAGAGATCCTTGCTACCCCAGCTATCACCCATGAATCAGCAGAATCAGCATCTCATGAAACTAGACAGAAAGGCTCACAGGCCCAGCCTGACATCTTGAATCAGTCTGCATTTGGAAGGACCCCAGGTGGCTCCACTGCATGTAAGGCACTGCCCCAGATGGTGGTGGAGGGACATCCTAGGATGGTGACTCTGCCCCACAGGTAGGAGCCTCCAGTCCAGATGGGAGCAACCAGAAGGGCCCAGGAGGGACATTTCCAAGAAAGTAAAATTAATAGACTGTCCAAAGTCTCTAACTTCTTAAAAGAGTCACAGAAATGGAACAGATACCAAAGTTAAATTAATGAGAGTTATCTAGAAAATAAACAGGCCAGGCGAGGTGGCTCATGCCTGTAATCCCAGCACTTTGGGAGGTCGAGGAGGGTGGATCACGAGGTCAAGAGATCGAGACTATCCCAGCCAACATGGTGAAACCTCGTCTCTACTAAAAATACAAAAATTAGCCAGGCATTGTGGCGCACGCCTGTAGTCCCAGCTACTCGAGAGGCTGAGGCAGGAGAATCGCTTGAACCTGGGAGGCAGAAGGTGCAGTGAGCCGAGATCGGGCCGCTGCACAGCCTGGTGACACAGCCAGAAAAAAAAAAAAAAGTAAAAGAAAATAAACAAAAACAAAGGCAAGTATTACCTTGAGGAAGAGCAAATACTATGAAGCAAGTGAAAAGTAGTCAAGTTGTCATGTGAGAAGATTAGTCACAGAAAAAGAAATAAAGAAATAAGGAATGGCTGAACTTGTGATACGTTGCCTTGTTTTTACCTGAGTAACTGTCTCCCAGGAGAGACAGCCGGACAGACTCCATTTTAGTTTCTTCACTTGCAGCCTCCTTTATCCCCATTCAGGGAATAACTAGTGCAAACTGACTCCAAGCACACCCAGGAATGCACTTGCTGATAAGATATTGAGGCAGGCTGTACCAGCAGCTCCTGGGAATGTGCTCAGTGGAAGGTACCTAAAGCGCCTGCATTTATCTTTTAATGATATTGGTTTAAGCCCCTGCCCCTGGAACTGTTTATTTTTTGTAACTTCTTCTATAACCAATTAATTTTTTTTGCCTATTCTGCTTCTGTAAAATTGCTTCAGTTAAACCTCCCTCCCCTATTTAGACTATAGTATAAAAGAAAATCTAGCCCCTTCTTCGGGGCTGAGAGAATTTTGAGCGCTAGCTGCTTCCCGGTCTCCGGCTAATAAAAGACTCCATAATTTGTCTCAAAGTGTGGCGTTTCTCTATAACTCGCTTGGTTACAACAAACTAAACATAATTACTATATAAATATATCGGGAAGAGGAAGGAATGGGAAGAGTGAAAGAGAACAAGTGATGGATGTGGTGACGTCACGTTCTCCCGGGCGGGGCAGGAGGTACCACACATGAGGGACTGACAGGGCTAACGTGACCACTCTTCCCCTTCTGCCTGCAGCCCATAGTCTCTCCTCCCTGCCCATGGGTGCTGCGTGGGAGACAGGGGTGCGGAATCCGGCCGACCTCGCTGTCCCCGCCCTCTGCCTCGTGGCGTCGGTGGGGTTGGGGAGATGAGTCCTACCCCTGCTCATCTCCTGTGGCTGTTGCCTTTTGGGCAGCCCCTCTCCGTGGCGGTGGGCCTGTCTTGCTGGCCCGTGGCGCTGCCCTTCCCTGGGCCTGTGAGGGTTGGCTCTGCCTGGACCTTTGTGGTGTTCCCGGAGCCCTCCAGGTTGTCCTTCAGGTGCCCGAGGTCAAGCGGTGGTGTCCTTCCTGTTCCCAGGGCCCTCTTCTCCAGTCGCTGCTGTAGTGCCTGCCTGTAGGTCCTGAGGAGTTTTGGGGAGGTAGAATTTTTATTTTTTTTATTTAAATTTAAAATTTAAATATCCTAGGGGAGCTCGCATATTCCTGGAACCAGAAAGCAATGTCCCAGCATGTTCATTGTAGCAATGTCTCTACTAGAGACTATGTAGAGGTCAATGAAAAGGGGAAGAGATAAATTGTAGCACATTCCTGCCATGGAATACTATCCTGCAACCAAAACAAATGAACTATTTGTCTGAACATTTATTC
>NC_065581.1:29527301-29709551 GCF_024542745.1 Macaca thibetana thibetana | reverse complement strand
AGGCACTTTGAGAAGGAATCAATGCCATGAAAATATGAAGTCCTCTTAAAAGAGAGTTCCTGGAGTTGGGTTTTAATTAACACTTTGGTTTTTAAAATCCTGTATTTGGTTACCTTCATAACATTTTTCAAACAAATATTCTTTCTGAACCACCATACAAATCCAAGTTTGTTATTTTTATTTTTAAATGTTATTTATTTATTTTTCAGACAAGGTCTCTTTCTGTCATCCAGGCTGGAGTGTAGTGGTGAGATCATAGCTCACTGCAGCCTCGAACTCCTGGACTCAGGCTATCCTTCAACTTCCAGAGCTGGGATTACAGGCCTGAGCCATCGTGCCTGGCTAAAATCCAAGTTTATACTGTAATAAAAAATGCCAACATTTCAGAGAAACTGAAAGTCACAAAGTTATCCCAGTCCCTGTCAAAATTTTGGTGAGTAATTTTAAGGTTTTCTCCTACTTAAAAAATATATTATCTAAGTGGTATTACTGGCATTATAATTCCATATATCCTTGTCCTTTTAAAAATGGGTAAAAGTAGGCTGGGCACAGATCTTCTCATAGCAATACTTAAAAATTCATCCTACTCTTTTTAACAACTGCATGGAATTTTATTACATGGCTGTTCTTCACGGCACCATGGAAATGTAATTTGTCTTCATTGTGAGAGCAGACACGTGGGTGTGTAAAACAGCCAAAGAGTACAACTCAATGAGCTGTACATTTCAAATAGATACATTTATTGCATGCAAAGTGTGCCCAATGACGGTTTAAAAATATTATTCTATTTGAGATTTGTACTTTGACTTTGTAAAACAAAACCAAACCCTTGTTCTTGTACCCAAGAGATGCACCCTGGCACATCTGGAGGTAGAAGCTCATATTGTCTGTAACTTGATCTCGCAGGCTCTGAAATAAGCATAATGAGCTGTATATTTACAGATCCCCACACAAAGAAAAAATAGCTATGGTAAAAATGCTCATAAATAACAAAATTAGATAAAGGGCAAAAATAAAAGAAATAATAAAACCATATATTTTAAATATTATTCTCGCCGTCACCTTTTCTCTCCCCTTTTCTCCTTCTCCCCTCCTTTTTTCAACACGTCCCCCTATCCTTCCCTCCTTTCTCCATTCTCTGCATTTGATCCCCGGTATTCCAGCCTCCAGGCAACACGCGTCACTGCGTCCGCCTGAGGCAGGTCAGGGAAGGGACGCGAGGTGGCGCCGTCACCGCATTCTGTGAGCTGCAGCGCTCTGGGCCCGGCTGGTCTTGTATCATTTCGGTGACCTTCGCTCCAGTCTGTGACTGGGCCACAGTCGGGGTGTAAATTAGGATCCTCACTGAAGGGGCGGGACCCTGAGAGGCTTTTTCCTGGTCCCTTAGTTGTGGGTTTTCCTGCGGGCGGTGGAGCCCGTTTCCATCAGAACCGCCCAGAGGCGGGCGCTGCCTTCCAGGGGTGGCGGAGCAGCAGGAAGCGTTTTCGGATCCTGGAATCCGTGGGCGGCCCGTGGGAGGGACTGGGGCGCATTTCCCTACTCACCCGGCTCCGAATCCACCGCGGTGCTGTTTCAAGCGAGTCAGATTCCAGATCGCGCTCCAGCCCGGACTCGGAATTCCTGCCCCGCGGGTCTGCATTTCACAGCGGCAGGTGTGAGTGACCCGCAGCTGGAGACCAGAAGCCTGAAGGCAGCTCCGCCCTCCCCAGCCCGCAGCGCCGTTATTCCGTTTCTATATCAGTAAACACGTTTCGTTTTCCGTAGCCCGGGGCGGGGTGACGGGTGATGCCAGTCCTCGCAGTGAACTCCGGGCCGCAGAATTCAAAACGCGCGCGGGCTCCCAGCGCATCCCTGTCCTGAGTTACACACGCGACCCGCGACCGTGCTGGGCAGTTTCTCTTTCTTTTCCGGACCCAGCAGTGGCGCCTAAAGTCTACGAGGAGAAAATCGCCTGTGTGCTGGTAAGTCCAGGGATCTAAGGCGAGAGCTGAGGGAGAAAACGTAGTTGATGGGCCTGGGAAGAAGCAGCTGGAGGTTGGGTAGAGGGGGAGGGCTTTGGGCAGAAAAGAGCTGGGAGGTTTGGTTGGGGAGGGGCAGCCAGGCCTAGACCCTGGGGAGCGGCTCACCGGAAGTCCAAGATCATCACGGCCTCCCCTACCCCATAAAGGGAGGGATTGGCTTCTTGTCTTGTCGCGATCACATCTAAATGCGTTGGAACAAGCTTTACATATTATTATTATCATCATCGTCATTGAAGTATTAAAAGTCTTTTTGGGGGTGAGCTAAATGAGACCCTTTGCTGGACCTGGCGCAGGGAGAAAAAGTCCTTGACAGAGGGTAGACACTGTGGAGGGAAGGACTTGGGACCGGTGTCAGGAGACCTGGGTCCATCTCCCTCTCTTTCCCTCACTACCCTTGTGACCTTTAGCAGTGTAAATAATCCCTCTAAGGTGGGGACAGGACCCCAGTCCCTGCTGTGCTCAATAAATTATGATGATTGAAATAAATAATCAGTGAATATGTATGGAAAAACTGAGAAATTGTTAAAACTCTGTGATGTATGACATTTTCATCTACAGAAAAGTGTAGGCTAGAAGTCTTGGAGAATGGTTGGTAATCATAGAGTTCCATTTAAAAAATATGTTTGTAAGGCTGACGAAGATGGAAGGGACACAGTTCCTGATCACAGATGGTTCATTGTCTAATGGAGGATGGCACCAGATGGTAAATGACAGCTGGGCGTGGTGGCACTCGCCTGTAGTCCCAACTACTCAGGAGGCTGAGGCGGCAGGATTGCTCCAGCCCAGGCATTCGAGGCTGATGTGAGCTGTCATCACGCCACTGCACTCCAACTGGGTGACAGAGTGAGATCCCCCAGATCGTTCTAAAAGAAAAAAAGAGAAAAAAAGCAAAGATAATAGATGAGGTTGAAGGCAGGCTGAGTTGGTACCATCCGGGATGTTCAAACCGTGGGCTGGAATAGTGGTTCTAAAACTCGACTACACATTGGAGCCATCCAGGGAGCTTTAAAAGATACTAAGGCTTAGATGTCACCTAGGCTTTGTGAGTCCATTGGTTTTGGCTGTGGCCTGGGACCGAGGATATTAAAAACTCTTCAGGTGGTTCTATGAAGATAGGTTTGAGGACTCCTGGCTAGGTGCCCTGAACACTAAGAAATGTGTATTGGAGAGGAGGCAGTTCTCTCAATCGAAAGAGGCTTTCTGGATGGCGTTATTATTTTTGAAGTATAATTCATGTGCCTAGTAATTTACCTTTTTCAAGTGTACAGTTCAGTGGCTTTTAGCATAATCACGAGGTTGTACTACAGTCACCGTTATCTAATTGAGAAGACGTTTTTCTTTTTCTTTTTCTTTTCTTTTTTCTTTTTTTAGTAGTGTGAGTGGAGAAAGAACAAAGAAATCTGTAATTGGTTGTGGACTTTGTATTCGGCATGTGGCCCCACCCTCCCCACTTCTGATTGGTCCTCAGCTCCAGGCGTCCATTTTCATTGGGTGAGCAATCGCTGGGGTGGAGCTGGGTGACTTGAAATTTCGGTGGGGCCTTCTCCATTGCCAGGCTGAGACCCCGCTTCTTGAGCCACTGTAAGGTTGGCAAAGTTGAGGCCACGGAGATGGGACCCGTCCTGCTATTCCTGACAACACAGTGCCGGCACTGGAAGAACAGTTGAGCAGCCGCCACAGGTCCCATCCTGCCCTGCAGCCCTCCTTTTTATTATTTGCTGACCCTGTAGTCACTTGAGTTTGTGATCCTAGTTCTGATTTTCCTTATGTAGCCCCCCAGGCCCTCTGCAGCCTTACTGAGAGCTAGCTTCTAAGAGTGACGTCATTTCCATTTTAAAATTCCTAACCTCAGAACTTGCTAAAGGCGTACTCACAAATCCAATTTTTCCCTGTCCCATAGGGACTTTTCTGAGAGGATACATGTTAGACCCCTGCTGTTTAGAAGGAATAGGGAAATTATTAATATCCTTTTTACATTGTTCTAATTCTTTTCTTAAATTTGGACAAGGATTTAAGGGTTTAGCTCCTTCATGACCCCCAGATTCCTTTTCCTCCAACCTTCCTGTTGCCCCCTGATCTCCCTGTCCTCTACTTTGTGAGATGTATGGCCTGAGGGCAAGCGTGTTAGGGGATCCCAGGGCTTTTCATTGGGTGAGGACTCTTTACTATGCTCTTTTTATTTCTCTTTAAGGGGAAACATGGGGTTAATTCACTAATTCAACAAACAGCATAATCCATCGCCTCTTGTGAGGATGGGGATTTATCATTCACATAAAGAATTAAAGCTTGGCATACACAGTCCTTATTTGGGCTAAACTTAGGCCAAAAGACTGACGAATGGGCTCTCTAGGCTGGATAAAACAGCAATACTTTATTATTATTTTTGTTTCTCCTTATTCCTGGTTCCAGTGTTATTCTCCCAAGCCTGTAACATCCTCCC
Source organism: Macaca thibetana thibetana (assembly GCF_024542745.1). Taxonomy (NCBI): domain Eukaryota; kingdom Metazoa; phylum Chordata; class Mammalia; order Primates; family Cercopithecidae; genus Macaca; species Macaca thibetana. Next base: position 29,705,090 of record NC_065581.1, on the reverse strand, counting down.
CAGTGGACTATCTAGGGGGAAGCTGGAGGGGGCCTCCTCGGTTTCCTCCTTCCTTTGTTCCCTAGTCCTAGAATTCTTGCTTCCCATTTTCGGTTGCTCCCCGAATCTGAGTTCCCCTGTGTACTCAATGCCCCTTACTGGAGGTCTCTTCACAACCCGCAAGTCAACTGCTTTGTAACTGCTTTGTCCATCTCTGGCCTTCCTGGGAGAACAGAACCATGGATTGGGTCTCCGCACTCGCTTCATATCTAGGATATGTCTCAGTCACACACACTTGACCTCCGAAAATGCCCAACCACCAAGGCAGTGCTCATAGTCCAATCTTCCTACCTGGGCTTGTGCACAAGTTTGCCTGGTTGCCGTGGTGCCTGCTTTTCTGTTTTTCCCTGTGTCACTTTCGTTGTCTTCTAAATAACAGTTTCAAGTTTGTCTATGGCTTCTGTGGGGAACCTGGACATCTGGACAGAATGGGCCACATGAATCCAGTGGTACACTTTTCCTCTTTCCGCCAAAGTCTCACTTCATGCAAGCACAGTGATCCCCATACAGGCCACTAGATTGTAGGAAACAAACCCACCCATCCAAACCCAAAGAATTGTCTCTCTCAGAGAACAGTGAAAGTGAGACTTTTAGCAACAATTTTGCAATATCGGGTGTCTGGAATACAGGCACACCAGGGACGCTTTCAACAAAAAATTTATTCCCTAGTGCCCACGTCCCTCCCCCAGTTCCTCATTAGCTGAGTACTATGGGGTTACAGTCTTTCTGGATGTTGCCTATTGTAGTTTGATTAAAGCTTCCAGTATGTTCTTTAGAGTCTTTTTGCTGCATTTTGTTGCAGCCCATAATGCATTGCGATTGTCTCAGGACTCCTTAAACATTTAATTTATGGCCCTAATGGCTGCACTTAGGTGATAAGAAAGGGTACAATTTTCTACATTTCAAGGTAGCCTAAACTGAATTCTTTGGTGAGGTGGGGAGGGGGTCGTCGAGGGGGCCCCAACTGATCGGCATCTGGCCGGTGCATGAAAAGGAAAGCAGGAAGGAGCTGGGGATGGCTTAGTACATTTTGCTTTTTTATCTCTTTGTGTCCATGTGTCTCTTTATGTCCATGTTGAACCTATACTGAGGAACATAGAATTGAATATGAACCATCATGTGTAGCTTATTTTTGATGCCCTTAAGTTCTGCCCAAGCCAAGGCTGGGCCAAGGACCTTGAACATCCAGCTGTGGCCTCCTCCTGCTGCAGGTGAGGACTGGCACCTGCTCTGTCCCCGTCCCCAGTCTGTCTCTCAGGCTTACCAGGTTGCATCTAGGTGGGTATGTTGGGAATTGCATGCTGATTACTGAGGGCCTGAATGATCACGATCTCAGAGGGAGCCAATAGTAAAGGCAGCTGTAATCTGGTGAGGGGTTAGAAACTAGAAAGGAATCTGAGGAGAGGCAGAGCCTCTAGTCCCTTGCTCTCTGCATCACTCTCCCCGTTTCTCCAGCCATCAGAAGGACACCAAGAAAAAGACCCACGAGGCTGACTGAGGGCCCCCTGCATGTGCAGTTCCCTTTGTGTCCTCCCTTGTATCAGGAAGGGTCCTGAGTGCACACGGCCATCCTCTTCCACCGTGCAGCTGCCCATGCGCCTCATCCGGGAGCTCTCTCTCGGCGGTGTTGTGTCCTCTGGGTCACTCAAGGCTGTGCTTTTTCCAGGTTCTCACCATGTGGCCCCTGCCGCCCTATGTTTCCTTGCAGATGATATGGACGAGTAGATAAGCAGGTGTCCCTGGGCAATTTGGGGAGTGGGAACCAGCACCCTGCCAGGGCAGCTGGTTCCCTGTTTTCATCCTATGTCCAGGTATTACTTTTTCCAGCCCCCAGAGTCATAATCCCCAGGGACTGTGTTTTGGGGGCTTTGTTCTGTGCTTTGTGGCCTCACCTTGCCTTTCCTGAGCCAATGTTTTTCTTCTTAACATCTTCATTGCCTGGCAAGTTTAAAACAAGAGACAGTCAGAATTGTTTTCCCCACAGTCAAGTTGTTTGAGGGGAGAGGAGAAAGCAGAAAGTTTGTGTTTTTGTAAAGACAGAGGCAGTGCAGGGGACAGTGAGAGGCTGGGGTGTCCAGGAAACCCGAGTCTTTCTGCCATTTCCCCACTTCTGTGTGTCTGGCCAGTGGGGTAGTGGCGACTCATCCTTGAACCTAATTGCACTCAGGCCTCAGCAGATGGGATGGTTCATCCCCTGCCCTGCAGCAAGAGGGCCCCATCCAGGAGGCACTCACAGCAGGGGTAGTGCAGGTCTGTGGTCGCCCCTGCTCTCACCTGTGGTGTCTCCCATAGAGGGACTGTCAATTTTGCTTCCCTGTAGGCAGGAATGGTTTCCTCATAGGTCACTGGAATATTGGCCAGAAAAAGGGCATGAAAATCACAAGTTAATTTCTCAAAATTCCTGCTTTAAATGTTGATGTCCATCAACATAATTTCAGCTGGATAATCTTAGTAAGATGTCCTCCAATACTGGTGCTGTAAAGCATGTTGAGTGGAACAGGAGCTCAAATTTGGAGCTTCCTTTCTCGGAGGGTCCATGTGGGAGACTGTGGCTGTGGCAGTGGCAATAACCAGGTGCAGAGGGTGGAGGCAGCCTCAGGATGAGGCGTCTGAAGAAACCCCCTACTCCACAAGGAGAAGGAGAAGATCCCCTGTGAGCTGCATTGGCAGTGGCCTGGGTGGAATCCCTGCTAGGAACACGGCAGGAAGGCTGTGCAGACTCACGAAGCAGCAGTTCTGGGATGGAGCTGCGATTCCTGGGATGAGTGCACCAGGCAGGGGCAATCACAGCCCAGGTGTAGGTTATGGGGAGGGGAGGGCTCCTTGAGCAAGGGGGTCCCCAGCATCAGGTCAGGTGCAGACTCCATCCAGCCACGTATTTCCATGCTGGCCCTGTGAGCTCCAGGGCTTCCTGATGGGATCTCCCATTAGAAGCTGCCTGCTCAGAGCTGGGAGGGGAGAAACGCTGAGCTGCAGGTGGAGGATAGAACCCACAATGTGCAGGGTCTGCCCTGGTGTGCAGGTGCCTCCGCAGATGAGGAGGGCCTGGGGACTGAAGGGGAGAAGGACCCCGTGTGTGTGTGACCCAGCCCAGGACTGGAAGGACATGGAGATAGGGCCAGGGCCTCTCTTTGGAGAGGCCTCCCACTGTGTCAGGGCTGGTCAGGCTTGAGAGGAGGAGGAAAGGGCACTGAGTTTCCTCCTGGGTCTTGTTCTTTAGTCCTGGGGTCCTTTCACTCCCTGTGCGATGGGTGCTGGGCACAGGGCAGGTGCTGATGCTGATAGAGTCATGGCAGGGGACTGGCAGGGGCTGGGAAAAGTATCATGGGAGGGAGAAAAAAGTGGGGACGTCATCTTCCCTCAGAGAAAGGGTGAATCTGATTTTGGAGTGACTGAGGAGGGAGAAGTCCTCAGGGAATAAAAGCAGCGCCCTGCACCCAGTGGAACATTTACTGTTTCTCTCTTTTCTCCAGAGCATGGGAACCTACAAGGCCCGGATCAACACCTGGCTGGGACAGGAGACCACCAGGGCAGTGCACAACTGGGATTTCAGTCTCCCATGTCATCTCCTGGTTTCACTGGTGCCACTGAGGGTGGCTAGACTCTGCAGCCAGGTGGCCTGGATTCAACTCCCTGCCTGGGTCTCACCAACACTTTCCCTCTTGGTGCCTCAGTTTCCTTATCTATGAAATGGGGAAATTAACAGTATTTATTTCTTGTGGTTGGATGAATGATAAGCATTACCATATATCAGGTGTTTGCAGCTGTGCCATGTTATTTTTGTTATTTTGTTGTTATATTTTACTATATCACATGTGCCGTAATTGTATTATTATAGATGAGCTTTATGAGTGAGTGTCCTGGTGACGGTTCCTCCTGGGGAGCCAGGACCAGCTTTCCTGGCACCTTGAGGTCCTCTCATCCCTGTTCCACTCTCCTGCATTACCCTATTCTGCTCTGTCTTCATATTTTATACTATAGATATTTAACGTTTAAATATACATTTCTGGTCTGTGTTTTATTTCACGTGTCTGGGAAGGGAGAGAGTGTGAGGTTCAGGAGAGAAGGAGAGGTCTGTTTCGATGCCTTGACACAGCACAGAGAAATCTCCCCTCCTCCCCCACATCTCCCCACCAGTTCTCAGTGAAGAACAGATTCACAGCAGCACCGAAAGGGCTGAGAAGGGATGGGGGACATCTGGGGCCAATGTTCAGGGGTTGACCATGTCGGGGAACATCTGCCCTGCAGAGTTGGAGCCCACATGTGATGATGTAGAGCTGAAGATGATATCCGGGAGGTGACGGAGAGTGCTTTGGGGTTTCCTGATTATGAAGAGTAGAGGTCAGTGCTTCTGGGGTGAAGTGACTGCTAGGGACATGTGAACGGAATTAATGCAGAATAAATGAGCTGGGAATGAGGATGAGTAAAGCAAGCATCAGTATCTCCTGCCATCAGTTCAGACTGACTGGGGAGGTGGGATAGTTACTGACCCTGTTGCGTGGTTCTTCCTAACTTCCTGGTTTTGGGGGCACAGGTGGGTGGTGCTGTTCTTGGTCAGGGCAGCCTGAGCTCTACCCAGGTAAAGCAGTGGAGGCAGAGAGAGTTAGGGGAGCACCTGTGAAACAGACCAAGACAGGGATGGGAGCCCTCTGTGCAGCAGTAGCAGATGCAGAACCTGCCTGGATGCAAGAGAAAGATTAGGAACCCTAGCTGGGTCCTGTTTCCTGCCTGCCTGTGTTCACAGGGTAACCAGTAAGGGAGCTGGGGTAGGGAATTCGTTCATAAGCTATCTATCCAGAGATGTGTTTATAGATATATTCTTTCATGTTTGTATTCAGGTTTGTTGTCACAGACACATTTATCCATGCGTGTTTTATGTTTAAGTTACTTTAGAATGGTTCAGTCACACAATCTTCATTGGTGCTGCCTCTCTCTCTACACACACACACAGACACTCATACACACACACACATATTAATACACATGCTATACAAACATACCTACCTGTATCTATAAAGAGATATGTTATTTTATTTTTTATTTTGTAAATTTGTATGCATTCATGAGGCACCAGTGCAATTTTGCTACATTGCTATATTGAGTTGTGGTAAAGTCAGGGCCTTCAGTGCATCCGTCACTGGAGCCGGGCACATTGTACCCACCAAGAAACCCTTCTCATCATACACCCACTGCCAACCACCCTTACCCTTCTGGGTCACTATTGGCCATCATTCCACATGCTGCTTTCATGTATATAAAGAGATATTAAGCAAATATGGCAGAGTGGTAACTTGAATTTTACTGCACTATTCTTTCAGATTCTTTGCACATTTGAAAATTTACACAATTATAAGTTGGAAGAATGAGGGAAAACAGAGAGAGAGAGAGAGAGAGAGCTGAACTGGAATAGGCTAGTGTCCCACTAGGAACCATAATTGATCTTTGCCATTTTGAAAGTGTGTCCCCTGAGCTGCCTTCAGAGTCCTGGAGGGAAACCTGTTTTCACAGAAATACCAAGATGCCATCTGCCTGTTTCATTACGTTGACTTTTCCATTAATGTTGCAAATGCCACGGTAAGTAACACACCCAGCACCTCAGCAGAACCAGGCAGTGGCTCCAAACCACAGTCCCACTTCAGATTATCTTTGATGGAGCAGTAAAAATTTATGTTTATTAGATTTTGATCCCTCAGTACATGTCTTTAATATTATTTGAGAGAAAGTGGGAAATACGCATAAACCCTTACTACACAGAGAAGCAGGATGGTAGCCTTGAGGAAGGGCACTTGTGTTGACTCAGTTATGAGTTCAACCAGCAGGTCTCCTTCACCCACTGAAAGACAATTTCATTATTTTCAGTTTGAAAGTGTTATGGATAAAGCTGCAAGAGTATTTGTGTACAGGTGTTTTGTGAACATAAAGTTTTCCCTTGTTTGAAATAAGTGCCTAGGAGGTCAGTTGCTAGTCATAAGGTAAATTGCATGTTAAGTTTGAAGAAAACTGCAATACCCATTTCCAGAGTGGCTGTCCCATTTTAAAATCCATTCCTACCAGCAACATAAGAGTAACCCAGTTTCTCTGCATCCTTGCCAGCACCTGTTGTTACCTTTATTTTGTATTTCAGCCATTCTCATGATTGTGGTTTTAATTTGTATTTTTCCTACTGGATAATCATGTTGAGTGTCTTTTCATTTGCTGGTTAGTCCGGTGTTTATCCTCTTCAGAGAAATGTCTGTTCCTGTCTTGCTCATTGCCTGTTTTGTATTTGAATTTCATTTTTACTGTTGGGTTTTTACATTTCTTCATACATTCTGAGTGCAAGTCTTTACAGAATATGTTGTCTGTAAATATCTTCTCTCATGCTGTAGCTTGCTTTTTTATGCTCTTCACAGGTCTCTCACAGAGCAACAGTTTTTAATGTTGATAAGATCCAATTTATTAACTTTTTCTTTTATGGATCATACTTTTGGTGTTATGTCTAAGAACTCTTTGTCCAGTCTTATTTCTGATGACTTTTTCTTCAAAGGTTGTAATTTAAAGTTTTTAATTTATTATTTATTTTAGAAAAAAAAAAAATTTGGCCTAGGCTGTCCTTGAACTCCTGGGCTCCAGGGATCCTCCCACCTCAGCCTCCCGAGTAGCTGAGAGTACAGGTCTGTGACACCAGGCCCAGCTCAGTGTTTGCCATTTTAACTCTGTGTCTTGCATTAAAGCTTGTGATTCATTTTGAGTTATTTTTTGTATAAAGTGTGAGATTTGGGCTCAGGGTTTTTCCACTGCGGTTGTCCAGTTGCTCCAGCACCGTTTGTTGGGCAAGCTCTCCTTCCTTCATTGAATTGCTTTTGTGCTTTTGTAAAAGTCAGTTGAGCATATTTGTATGTTTTGCTCACTTTCAGTTGAGTTGCTTGTCTTCTTACATTGAGTTTAAGAACTTGTCACATATTCTGGATACATGTTCTTCATCGCAAATGTAATTTGTAATAAATTGTGAAATATTTACTCCCAGTCTATGGCTTGTCTTCTCATTTTCTCAATTACGTCTTTTGGAGCACTCAAGTTTTAAATTTTAACTAAGCCCAATTTCTCTATCTCTTTTTTTTTTTTTCACTTGTAGATCATGCTTTTGGTGTTTTTATCTAAGAATCTTTTGCCTAACTACCCAAAGTCAAAAAAATTTTCTCTTACATTTTCTTTTAGAAATTTTATAGTTTTAACTCATAAATTTTAGCTCTATAGGTCTCTAATTTGTTGGAGCTGATATTTTATATGGTGTTAAGTGTCACATTGAATTACCTATGCAACTTCATTGAAAATCAATTGACAAAAAAAAAAAAATTTGTAAGAAGGTCTTTCTAGATTTTCACTTCTGTTCCTTTCTGTTCATTGATCTCTATGTCTCTCAGTTCCATACTGTCCAGATTTTTATAGTTTTATATGACATTCCGTTTTTTTTGTTCAAATTTGTGTTGGCACTTCTGTGTCCCTTGCATTTTCATATACATTTTTAGGCTTATTTTGTCAGTTTTCTATGAAATATCTGCTGGAATTTTGATACCAATTGTGTTGAACCTATAGATCTATTAGGGGAGAACTGCCATCTTAACAATATTATTGAGCTTTCCAACCACATCTCTCCATTTATTTAGACCTTTAATTTCTCTCAGTAATGTTTTTTTATTTTCAGTGAACAAACACTGGTCCTTTCCTAAATTTATTTCTATTTCGCCCTTTTGGTAACTACTGTGATAGGAAAGTTGAGATTTTCATTGCTTGTATAGATAAATATGTTAATAATTAATTTTTATATTGATTTTATATACTATGGGCCCTTCTGGATTCATTTCTTAGTGCTAGCAGACTTTTATCTGCTTGTGAATTCTACAGACAAGGTCATGTTATCTGTGAATAGAGTTTTATGTTTTCCATTTTATCTGGATGCCTTTAATTTTTAATTTTCTGCCTTAGCGCACTGGCTACTATCTCCAGTACAACGTTAAGTGGAAGTGGAAGTACAATGTTAAGTGGAAGACTGGACGTCCTTGCATTGATCCGTATCTTAGGAGAAAAGCATTCAGTCTTTCTTCATTAAGCATGATTTTAGCTGTGGGTGTTTTATAGATGCCCTTTATCAGAGTGAGGAAGGTCCCCTCCATTCCTATTTTGTTGAAACTTACAAACATGAATGGTGTTAACATACCTGTCAACTGTTTCTTCTGCATCTTTTGAGATAATTATATCTTTTACTTCATTAATACAGTGCTTTCCATTCATTGATTTCAAATATTAATCCAACCTTATTTTCCTGGGATGAATCTCATTGGTCATGGAGTATAATCCTTTTTTATGTGGCATTTTATCGTCTGCCAGTGTTTGTTGAGGACATTTTCATTTGTGTTTATTGCTGATACTGGTCTCTGGTATTCTTTTCTTGTGAGTCTTGCTCTGACTTTGATATTAGGGTAATGCCAGTTCTGTAAATGCGCTGGAAAGTCTTCTCTCCTCTCTTCTTGTCTGACAGAGCTTTTGAAATATTTGATAGAATTCACCAGTGAAGATATTTGGGTTTTGGCATTTCCTTGTGAGAAGGTTTTTAAATTACTGACTTAGTGTACAGTTCTATTCAGATTTTCTCTTTACTTTTGATGCAGTTTTGAAATTTTCTTTTTATTTCTTGTTTATTTTATTATTATTATTTTTTTGAGATGGGGTCTCACTCTGTCACCCAGGCTGGAGTGCAGTGGTGCATCTCAGCTCACTGCAAGCTCTGCCTCCTGGGCTTAGCCATTCTCTTGCCTCAGCCTCCCTAGTAGCTGGAAATACAGGTCTTGACAGGAAAGTCACTGATCCTGGATTGGGCTATGCTCAATCAGAGGTAGATGTCAATGCTTCAAGGGCCATAGAAAAACAAGAAAAGAAGAAATTGCACCAATTTGGACTGCTGTGTCACATTTCTTTACACAGGAAAACACACTTTACAGCCTCAAACAGCCAACAATGCACAGGGAGATGTCCTCCTCAGGAGAAAACTTTGATAGAAAATTGAAATGGTCAATTGAAACACTGATTGTCTAAAAACTGCCAATATAATTGTTGAGCAATATAAACACGAAGGACTGGCTTTTATATCTCCATAAATGTGCTCACTGTCAACATGGGTGGGGCTGCAAGAGTGACTCCACTAGGCAGCTTCCTCTCTTTGTCCTGATGGATCAGGATGATGCTATTATGACTATACATACATTCTTCCTAATGGGAGAAGATGCTGGAGTAATGACTACACTTCACCTAAAATTTCTTTTTTCATATGTGATGCCATGGTACTAGGAATAGGGATGTAAATAAAAGTGCCAGAAACAGGAATTATCCCTAGGCCAAAAACCATAACTGTATTTTTACACCTGTATGTAAGAATCCCCAAGCAACTCAAGGATTGTGCTATGCCTTCATTTCATCTGGCAAAGTCAGGTTTAACTGTAAGTAGAGCTATGTAGCCTGGTGGTCCAATAGTCCCAACTAGTTCCTTCCCTATGTAACCTACCCTCTATGATCAAGAGTAGACTGAGGGAAGATATGCTAGAATACTATTGCTGCCTGAAGTCTAGACCAGCACAGCAGCCAAACCAAATGTCACTTCCAAAACCTGAAAAGACTGATATAAAGGGACAGAAAGAGGAATAGTGGCTGAGGGTAAGTGAATAAATCAAAGGGTTATGTAGTGAGGAAAATTCAATATTAGCTTATCTCCTCAAAAGTAGTGTGAGCAAGAGAAGATACTGTCTCTTAGTTCAATTATACTGGATGCCTAAAAGGGAGAAGCCATATGTCCCTGAGACCATTCATGTTTTTGGAACCCGGTAAGACTGAGTGGTGTCTGCAAAGCTGAATGACTTCATTCTGGGAGACATATTCATACAAGAGGATGATAAACTGGTCTAATTTTGAATGACTGAATGAGACTCTGATAATATGCCAATATGTCTTTACTGTTATAATCCTTTTCCTATAAAAGATATGTGGTCAAAGAAAAACATGTAGTCTTTGTCCCTGGTTTCTCCTAAAAACCTTAGACTCTTGAGTGATAAGAGTGTCTTTAGAATACTGATGACAGGATTCTTGGCTGAGCAGATCCTAGTTATCTTGAGAATGGGGGCTGGCTGCCAGAGACACATACCTGTGATGAGAACGTTGTCTTATTCCATTTTGTGTTGCTATAAATAAATGTCAGAGACTGACTAATTTACATAAACAAGGTTCATGTGTCTCAGGATTCTGATGTCTGGAAATGTTTGAGCATTTAGTGAGGGCCTCAGGCTGCTTCCACTCACGGCAGAAGGCAAAGGGGAGCTGGTATGTGCAGAGATCACATGGTAACAGAGGAACAGAGAGAGTAGGAAGTTGCCAGGCTCTTTTTAACAACTAGCTCTCTTGGAAAATAATAGAGCAACAATTCATTCACTCCAGAGAAAGAGCAGTATCTCTCTGTTCATAAAAAATTTGTCCCCATGACCCGAACGACACCCATTAGGCCCCACATCCCACAGTGGGCATTAGATTTTAACATGAGGTATCAAGGGATAAATACTTATATCATTGCATCCTGTCACTAGCCAGCCAAAGCTCATGTTCTTCTCACATTGCAAAACACAATAATCTCCCAATTGTCCCAAATTATTTTAGGTTGTTCCAGCATCAACTCAAAATTCCAGAGTCTCATCTGAGACTCAAGGTGAGTTCTCAAAGCTATAAGCTTTGAGCCAGTAAAATTTTAAAAAATGTTATTTACCTCTAAAATATTAATACAACAGTGGAAAAGACATTTCTTATACATTTCCATTCCAAAAGAAATAAATGGGCCAAAAGAAATGAATGCAGTCTTCTCACAGGCTGAAACTCATCATAGCAGAGATTAAAACTTAAAACTCTAAAATAATCTCCTTTAACTCTATATTTTGAATCCTGAGCACATTGACTGGTTCAAGTTCTGGGCTCATAATGCCTTTTGTAGCCCCACATTTATGGTTTTGCTGAACATAACCCATATAGCTGCTCTCATGGGTGAAAATTGAATGCCTATGGTTTTCCAGGCTGAGGTTGCACATTGCCAGTGGCTCTACAATTTAGTAGTCCTGGCAGGGGTCCTGCTCCTGCAGCTGCACTAGGAATTGTCCTGGCTATTAAATTTCCCCTTTAAATATCAGTTCCAGTTTTGGTTCATTTCTTTGCTCCCACGTACGTGCAAAGGCTATTACAAGCAGCCAGGCCAAATCTTGAATGTTATGCTACTTAGAAATTTCTTCCATCAGATACCCTTAATCATCACTCTCAGGTTCAACGTTCCACAGATCCCTAGGGAGGGGGCACAATGCTTCCAAGTCCTTTGCCAATGCATAACAAAAGTGACCTTTCCTGTAGGTCCCAATAAGTTCCTTGTCTCCATCTGAGACCTCATCAGCCTGGACTCTATTATCCATATCACTATCGGCATTTTGGTCACAACAACTTAACAAATCTTTAGGAAGTTCCAAATTTTCCCTCATTTTCTTGTCTTCTGAACTCTCCAAAGTCTTCCAACCTCTGCCTGTTATTCAGTTCCAAAATCATTTCCACATTTTCAGCTACCTTTATAGCAATACCCAACTTCTGGTGCCAATTTTCTGAATTAGTTGATTTTCACACTGTTATAAAGAAATACCTGAGGGGGGAGGTTCCAAGATGGTCGAATAGGAACAGCGCCAGTCAACAGCTCCCAGCGTGAGTGACGCAGAAGACAGGTGATTTCTGCGTTTCCAACTGAGGTACTGGGTTCATCTCAGTGGTGCTTGTTGGACAGTGGGTGCAGCCCATGGTGCAGGGCGGGGCATCGCCTCACTTAGGAAGTGCAGGGGGTCAGGGAATTCCCTTTCCTAGCCAAGGGAAGCCATGACAGACGGTATCTGGAACATCAGGACACTCCCACCCTAATTCTGTGCTTTTCCAATGGTCTTAGCAAATGGCACACCAGATTATATCCTGCACCTGGTTCAGAAGGTCTCATGCCAACAGAGCGTCACTCATCCAGGAGAAATTCTCCAACCTAGCGAGGCAGGCCAACAATCAAATTCAGGAAATACAGAAAACACCACAAAGATACTCCATGAGAAGAGCAACTCTAAGACACATAATTGTCAGATTCACCAAAGCTGAAATGAAGGAAAAAATGTTAAGGGCAGCCAGAGAGAAAGGTCGGGTTACCACAAAGGGAAGCCCATCAGACTAACAGCAGATCTCTTGGCAGAAACTCTACAAGCCAGAAGAGAGTGGGGGCCAATATTCAACATTCTTAAAGAAAAGATTTTTCAACTCATAATTCCATATCCACCCAAACTAAGCTTCATAAGTGAAGGTTAAATAAAATCCTTTACCAACAAGCAAATGCCGAGAGATTTTATCACCACCAGACCTGCCTTACAAGAGCTCCAGAAGGAAGCACTAAACATGGAAAGGAACAACCGGTACCAGCTACTGCAAAAACATGCCAAATTGTAAAGACCATTGATGTAGGAAGAAACTGCATCAACTACTGAGCAAAATAACCAGCTAACATCATAATAACAGGATCAAATTCACACTTAAAAATATTAACCTTTAATGTAAATGGGCTAAATGCTCCAATTAAAAGACACAGACTGGCAAATTTGATAGTCAACACCCATCAGTGTGCTATTTTCAGGAGACCAATCTCACATGCAGAGATACACACAGGCTCAAAATAAAGGGATGGAGGAAGATCTACCAAGCAAATGGAAAACAAAAAAAAGCAAGGGTTGCCATCCTAGTCTCTGATGAAATAGACTTTAAACCAACAAAGATCAAAAGAGACAAAGAAGGCCATTACATAATGGTAAAGGGATCAATTCAACAAGAAGAGCTAACTATCCTAAATATATATGCACCCAATACAGGAGCACCCAGATTCATAAAGCAAACTCTTAGAGACCTACAGAGACTTAGACTCCCACACAATAATAATGGGAGGCTTTAACACCCCACTGTCAATATCAGACAGATCAAAGAGACAGAAAGTTAACAAGGATATCCAGGAAATGAACTCAACTCTGCACCAAGCGGACCTAATAGACATTTACAGAGCTCTCCACCCCAAATCAACAGAATATACATTCTTCTCAGCACGACATCACACTTATTCCAAAATTGTCCACATAGTTGGAAGTAAAGCACTCCTCAGCAAATGCAAAAGAACAGAAATTATAGCAAACTGTCTCTCAGGCCACAGTGCAGTCAAACTAGAACTTAGGATTAAGAAACTCACTCAAAACAGACAACTACATGGAAACTGAACAACCTGCTCCTGAATGACTACTGGGTACATAACGAAATGAGGGCAGAAATAAAGATGTTCTTTGAAACCAATGAGAACAAAGACACAACACACCAGAATCTCTGGAACACATATAAAGCAGTGCGTAGAGGGAAATTTATAGCACCAAGTGCCCACAAGAGAGAGCAGGAAAGATCTAAAATCGACACCTTAACATCACAATTAAAAGAACTAGAGAAGCAAGAGCAAACACATTCAAAAGCTAGCAGAAGGCAAGAAATAACTAAGATCAGAGCAGAACTGAAGGAGATAGAGACACAAAAATCCCTTCAAAAAAATCAATGATCCCAGGAGTTGGTGTTTTGAAAAGATCAACAAAATTGATAGACCGCTAGCAAGACTAATAAAGAAGAAAAGAGAGAAGATTCAAATAGATGCAATAAAAAATGATAAAGGGGATATCACCACTGATCCCACAGAAATACAAACTATCATCATAGAATACTACAAACACCTCTATGCAAATAAAGTAGAAAATCTAGAAGAAATGGATAAATCCCTGGACACATACACCCTCCCAAGACTAAACCAGGAAGAAGTTGAATCCCTGAATAGATCAATAACAAGCTCTGAAATTGAGGCAATAATTAATAGCCTACCAACCAAAAAAGTCCCAGACCAGATGGATTCACAGTCGAATTCTACCAGAGGTACAAAGAGGAACTGGTACCATTTCTCCTGTAACTACTCCCATCAACAGAAAAAGAAGGAATCCTCCCTAACCCATTTAATGAGGTCAGCATCACCCTGACACCAAAGCCTGGCAGAGACACAACAAAAAAAGAGAATTTTACACCAATATCCCTGATGAACATCAAGGCAAAAATCCTCAATAAAATACTGGCACACTGAATCCAGCAGCACATCAAAAAGATTATCCACCACGATCAAGTTGGCTTCATCCCTGGGATGCAAGGCTGGTTCAACATATGCAAATCTATAAATGTAATCCATCATATAAACACAACGAAAGACAGAAACCACATGATTATCTTAATAGATGCAGAAATGACCTTCGACAAAATTCAACAGCCTTCATGCTAAAAACTCTCAAAAACTAGGTATTGATGGGATGTATCTCAAAACAATAAGAGCTATTTATAACAAACCCACAGCCAATATCATACTGAATGGGCAAAACCGGGAAGCATTCCCTTTGAAAACTGGCACAAGACAGGGATGCCCTCTCTCACCACTCCTATTCAACACAGTGTTGGAAGTTCTGGCCAGGGCAATCAGGCAGGAGAAAGAAATAAAGGGTATTCAATTAGGAAAAGAAGAAGTCAAATTGTCCCTGTTTGCAGATGACATGATTGTATAATTAGAAACCCCATCGTCTCAGCCCAAAATCTCCTTAAGCTGATAAGCAACTTCAGCAAAGTCTGAGGATACATAATCAATGTACAAAAATCACAAGCATTCCTATACACCAATAACAAACAGCCAACTCATGAGTGAACTCCCATTGACAATTGCTTCAAAGGGAATATAATACCTAGTAATCCAACTTACAAGGGATGTGAAGGACCTCTTCAAGGAGAACTACAAACCACTGCTTAATGAAATAAAAGAGGACACAAACAAATGGAATAACATTCCATGCTCATGGATAGGAAGAACCAGTATCGTGAAAATGGCCATATTGCCCAAGGTAATTTGTAGATTCTATGCCATCCCCATCAAGCTACCAATGACTTTCTTCACAGAATTGGAAAAAGCTACTTTAACGTTCACATGCAACCAAAAAAGAGCTGGCATTGTCAACACAATCCTAAACCAAAAGAACAAAGCTGGAGGCATCATGCCACCTGACTTCAAACTATTCTACAAGGCGACAGTAACCAAAACAGCATGGTACTGGTACCAAAATAGAGATATAGACCAATGGAACAGAACAGAGCCCTCAGAAATAATACCACACATCTACAGCCATCTGATCTCTGACAAACCTGACAAAAACAAGAAACGGGGAAATGATTCCCTGTTGAATAAATGGTGCTGGGAAAACTGGCTAGCCATATGTAGAATGCTGAAACTGGATCCCTTCCTTACACCTTATACAAAAATTAATTCAAGATGGATTAGAGACTTAAATGTTAGACCTAAAACCATAAAAACCCTAAAAACCCTAGAAGAAAATCTAGGCAATACCATTCAGGACATAGGCATGGGCAAGGCCTTCATGACTAAACCACCAAAAGCAATGGCAACAAAAGCCCAAATTGACAAATGGGATCTAATTAAACTAAAGAGCTTCTGCCCAGCAAAAGAAACTACCATCAGAGTGAACAGGCAACCTACAGAATGGGAGAAAATGTTTACAATCTACCCATCGGACAAAGGGCTAATATCCAGAATCTACAAAGAACTTAAACAAATTTACAAGAAAAAATCAAACAACCCCATCAAAAAGTGGGCAAAGGATATTAACAGACACTTCTCAAAACAAGACATTTATGTAGCCAACAGATATATGAAAAAATGCTCATCATCACTGGCCATCAGAGAAAAAAGTTAGGAAAAAACAGGGGCTGGAGAGGATGTGGAGAAATAGGAACACTTTCACACTGTTGGTGGGAGTGTAAACCAGTTCAACCATTGTGGAAAGCAGTGTGGCAGTTCCTCAAGGATCTAGAACTAGAAATACCATTACACCCAGCCATCTCATTACTGGGTGTATACCCAAAGGATTATGAATCATGCTGCTATAAAGACACATGCACATGTATGTCTATTGCGGCACTATTCACAATAGCAAAGACTTGGAACCAACCCAAATGCCCATCAATGATAGACTAGATTAAGAAAATGTGGCACATATACACCATGCAATACTATGCAGCCATAAAAATGTATGAGTTACTGTCCTTTGTAGGGACATGGATGAAGCTAGAAACCATCATTCTGAGCAAACTATCGCAAGGACAGAAAACCAAACACCCAATGTTCTCACTCACAGGTGGGAACTGAACAATGAGATCACTTGGACACAGGAAGGGGCATGTCACACAGTGGGGCCTGTCATGGGGTTGGGGGATCAGGGAGGGATAGCATGAGGAGATATACCTAATATAAATGATGAATTAATGGGTACAGCACACCAACATGGAACATGTTTATATATGTAAGGAACCTACACACTGTGCACACTTAAAGTATAATAATAATTAAAAAAAGAAATACCACAGAGCTGGTAATTTATAAAGAGGTTTAAATTGGCTCATGGTTCTGCAGGCTATACAGGAGTATGATTCTGGCATCTGCTCAACTTTTGAGAGGGCCTCAGAAAACTTTCAATCATGCTGAAAGGCTAAGGGGAAGCAGGCATGACTGACTTGCCTGGAGCAGGAGGGAGAGAGAACAGGGAGGTGCCACACACTTTCAAACACCAGATCTTGTGAGAACTATCACAAGAACAGCACCAAAGAGATGGTTCTAAGCCATTCATGGAGGATCCATCCCCATGAGCCAATCACCTCCCACCGGGTGCCACCTCCATTAGGGATTACAAGTGGACATGGGATTTGGGTGGGGACATAGATTCAAATGATATCAGGGGTCATGGTGGATATGAGGGTTGGCTGGTATCCCCACTTCTCACCTGTTACCAGGGACATAGTCACATTCAGCCTACTTGGCAGAAAAAGAAGCCAGAGGCCCCTGAAGTCTCAAAGAGGAGCCATGAACAAATCTTGCATCTCAGTCCCTCACAAGGAAGTCTTAGAAAAGAAAAAAGTAGTCATGAACAAATTCAAGTCAGTCATGGTAAGTGGTGACACTGAACAGCCCAACACACACTGAAATATTCCAAATCAAAGAATCTCCAGAGCCTAGTTGTGTCCCATCTGCCCCAACTCCTCCTTCACTTCAGGCCCTCTAAGGTATCACTTTTATAAGCCTTGAGACACACATCAGAGCCCTGGGCACAGTTCCTGTTCGGGGTGGAACAAAACCAAAATCTGTTCAGAGCTCACAGGTGATGTGACTAAAGGAGGAATTGTGGGGTGGTGAGCTCCCCCATGGGCTTCTGTGTACACTATCCCAAGGATCTCAGGGATCACTCTCCCACCCCTACCACACTTACATGAAGCCTGAGCACGGCTGCTCCTTTTCCATCTGTGGAAAGAAAACAAACTGTGAGAGGCCAGGGAGGAGGCAGGGCCGTGAGATCCCAGAGAAGTTTCCAGAACTGTGACTGCAGACCCAGGTCAGGATCAGGAAAACTGAGGGAAGAGGATGTGTTGAAGCTGGACCAATTGTCCTCCTGAGGTCTGTCCTCAGCAGGGACCTTCCCCTGACCTGTGACTGCTGGGAGTCAGGTTCCCATGACCACAATCAAGGTGATATATTTGTCCTTCAATATCACAGGTGCTTTACAAAAGAGTAAGAGTTGACAGAGCATCTGAACAGGGTAAATGTGCATGGAGATGGTGCCTCACAACTAGGCAGGAAAGGAGCCAACTTCCATCTGGGGCTTGAAATCCACCAATGGAAGAAGAAAACTAGGAGTTCAACTCTTTCCTACCTGGGCTCTTATTCTTCCACATCACAGCAGCGACCATAGCACCCGGGACCACAGCACCAAGAACAACCAGGACAGTAACGATGCCCACAATGGGGAATGTGGGCTGGGAAGATGGCCCTAAGAAAGGAGGGGACTGTGGGGGACCCTGACCCCCAGGCCTCAGCCCTGACCTGGCTGAAGGGCTCCAGAAGGGCTCCTGCTTTCCCTGAGAAGAGACATGACCCCTCATTCGTCTCCTTAGCCAATCTCAGGGTGAGGGGCTCTGGCAGGGTGAGTGCTCGTGCTGCACATGGCATGCGTATCTCTGCTGCTCTCCAGAAGACACCACCACAGCTGCCCACTTCTGGAAGGTTCTATACCCTGTAGATCTGGTTCCCATAAGCTCTGCATCTTGAATTTGGTTCTTCCGATCCTGCTGCTGGGTCAGTGTGATCCCCACAGGGTAGAAGCCCAGGGCCCAGCACCTCAGGGTGGCCTCATGGTCTGAGATGGACTGGTGGGTCACGTGTGTCTTTGGGGGATCTGAGGGAAAGAGTCAGAAAATTCGGGCACTGCATTCCTCATGGGACACTCCAGCAGCATACATGTGACCATCCTGAGAATGGACAGGACACCAAGGGGAAGGCAGCGCAGAACCCAGACACCAGCCTGGACACAGGAACCTGGGATAATCTCCTATTCCTTAGAAAGTTCTAGTGTCTGAGGCAGGAACAGAGATTTCTGGTCTTGACCTGAGTGGAGGCTGAGGGACTCAGAAGAGCTGGAATCAGACCAACAGATACACATTGAGTGTGAGGCAGATAACAAAGGCTGAGAGGAAAATGCCTGGTACTCAAGGCTGCTGCGGGGTCAAAGGGGACTGCTGATCAGTATTCCAGGGATTGTCTTCCCCTTGTTTCCCTCAGAGACTTCATCCTTTAATTGTCCCAGAGTGCAAGGCGAGCCCTCAGTCACTCTCTGGTGTAGGATGTGAAACCCAGGAGGACTCTTCTTCCTCAGGATTAGAGGGAGAGGGATGTTTTAGTGCTGGTCCCATTTTAATCTCCTTTTAGAAGGTGGGTAGGGGAAATCTTCAGGAGATCTGGGAGGCCCCCCTTGGCCGCTGGTACCTGCACACTGCAGCGTCTCCTTCCCATTCTTAAGGCCTTGCTGAGCTACTCCGCCCATCTTCCCTGCAGGTAGGTTTTGACCAGCTCTGCATGTTCCTCCGCCAGGGCATCTGAGCCGCCCTGTCCGCTGCGGTCCAAGAGCGCAGCTACTGGTTTAGGACGAGGTAACTGGCGCCGTCATAGGATATGTTCATACCCGCGCAGGAGGCTCCAGTCCGGGTCCAGGTCGCAGCTGTGTACACAATGGAGTGTGTGAGACCCTGTCCTCGTGGTCGCTGACAGTCCAGGCCGCTGAGCCCCGCCTCTAAGCCGACTAACCCCTGGGGATTTGGGCCTGAACTGAAAATGGAATCTGGTATAGGCGCCTGGGGCTCTTGTCGGGTCAAGGGTCTCCTCGGGTCTGCAGCCTCGGGGTGGGTCTCCGATTGTGCTACAGTGGGTAGCACTCACAAAGCTAAGTTTTACTTTCCCAGACTATGTATCTGTGACTCTGGTGTGCTGTATTTTTAAATTATCCTTATTTCATAGTCTTGACTTTGTGTGTGTGAGTCCAGGACATCTCAATACAAAGGACGTGTTACCGTATATTGCAACCAGGAGCCTGGACAGAATTTAATCACCTCAAAATTGCAAGTGCTCAATGCAGCCAAAGTGCCCTTCACCAGTGCTCATGAACTGCCTTTGTTTGTTTGTTTGTTTGTTTATTTCTAGGCAGGGTGTCACTCTGTTGCCCTGGCTGGAGTACAGCGGCACGCTCATGACTCACTGAAGCCTCGACCTCCTGGGATCATGAGACCAATGCTCCTCCCTCAGCCTCCCAAGTAGCTGGCACCACAGGCTTGTGCCACCACTCCTGGCTAATTTTTCTAAAAGAAATATTTGTAGGGATGAGGTCTCCCTATGTTGCTATGGCTGGTCTTGAACTCCTGGGCTCAAGCGATCCTCAGCCTGCCACAATGCTGGTATTGGCAGACATGAGCCACAGTGGCCGACCCATGCACCTACCTATTTTTATGAATTATTCATATCTAAGCTATGTGCGTATTTTATTGGGACACTTGGTATTCTTTTTTAACCTATTTAACTTACGGAGGCAATTCGTTTTTAGACAGCCGCATAGAATGTATTAAAGACCAAGCTGTAAGTAACACTGTGCCAGGCTCTGTGGATAAATACATTAAAAATCTATAAAACACTGTGTTTAAGTCTGAGAATTCCATCGGTTTAGAATTCTTTCTCTCTGTTCCTTTACCTCACCTCCTGCCTCTCCAGCCCTTCTCTCTGTCCTTGTCATCCCACAGGCCCTCCTCTCCCCTTAGTCTCCACTACCCTGTCACTACTGAATTGTGGCCCTAGCTCTGTCCCCTCTCCTGCTGCCCATGGCTGTTTCCCCCACAATGGTCAGCAATCCTGCTAATGTGAGTCAGATTGTGTCATTTCTTCACTTAATACCCTCCAATGGCTCCATCTCACTCTCAAGAAGCCTCTAGAATGGAAGGCATAAGCACAAGGGCTTTGGGTTGGTTTGATCAAAGTTGTGTCTGCAGAATATAAAAGCATATCTGGCACATAGTAGGCACTAAGTTAATTGTCTTGAATGAATGAATGAAATACGATTGTGTTAAAAATTGCATCACACAAAAATCACAAAATGAAAAATGCAAAGCAAGTTAGGAAACGTTTGGTTTTATGCAACTACTGTGCATATCAGTTCATAAACTCATTCCAGTGGAGAACATGTCATATGTTTAGCTATTGAATCTGTTTATTAATTTTCTATTAGTACATAACCAATTACCACAAACTTAGTGGTTTAAAACAGCACCCGCTTATTTGTCTACATTTCCTTCATCAGAAATCCAGGCCTAGTGTGATAGATTCTTTGTTCAGGGTTTTGTAATGCTGTGTGCTCACTTAAGATTGTGATTCTCCCCCAAGCTTATGTGGAGCTTGTTGGCAGAATTTGGTTTCTGGCAATTGTGGGACTAAGGTACCTGTTTCCTTCGGGCTATCAGAGTAGACAGTGGGGAGAGTTTCTAATTCCTATTGGCCACCAGTGTTCTTTCCCCATGATGAGTCTCTATTCTCAGGAAGAACCCAGTCCTTTTCAGAGCTTACCTGATTAGGACAGTCCAAGCCGGATAATCCCCATCCTCAAGTCAACTGACTGGGGACCTGAAATCTATCTGCAAAACCCCTTCACAGCAGCACCTGCATTAGTGTCAACTGAGTAACTGGGGTAATGTGAGTAACCAAGGGTGGTTATTGGGGTGTCATCATAGAATCAGCCTAGCTTAGCCTGGATCTTCCTTTTGTGTTTAAATAGAACATACAAATTGAAGATAAAAAAATAGATCACTGTTAATGATAATAAAATATATCTTATATAGCCATGTAAATTTTTATTAAATATTAAAAGCAAATGACATGTTTAGTATCTTATAATGAATTTAGAGCAAATGAAAAAGTTCAATGACAAGTCACCTCAAACTTAGCAGCTCAAATCAACAAATATTTGCCATCTGGCACAGCTTCCAATGGTCAGGAATGCAGGAGAGGTTTCTCTGAATGCTTCTGACTTAGGGCCTCTCACAAAGTTGCAGTCCAGTTGTCATCCAGGGCTAAATTGTCTGAGGGTTCAAATGGGCCTGGGAGTTCACAAGACACAGGAATCTCTCACATGGCTGTTGGAAGAGGCTTCAGCTTCTTATTATTCACTCCTAGTCACATGGACCTTTCCACAGGCCTGCTTATGACACAGCAGTCGGCTGCCCCCAGGGCTCATGATCCCAGAGAAAGAGAGAACCAAAGTAGAAGCTGCCATGAGTTTTATGTTCTACACCCAGAGTCACAGACTATTACGTCAGCATTACTCTGTCAGTTAGAAGTGAGTCATTAAGTCCAGGCCACACTCACAGGGAGGGAATGAAGCTGCACCTCTGGAAAGGAGGAGAATCAAAGAATTTATATGCATGTTAACAGCAAAATTAACATTATTGTTTCAGGATTTTGTACATCAAATACTTCTTGTATCTGACTAACTTTCTTTCATACTGTAAAATTCTTTTTTGTAAAGTGTTGATTAAAAATTTGAGACAGAGAAGGGACATACAACAAGATCTCAGAATTTTTGCAAATGCCTTTAATATTAATATTCTCTTTGACAAGTTGCAACAAAGTTGAGAGAATACAGTAGCTAGATCAAAGAGTCCCAAGACTTTGGTGCCATACAATAATGCTTTTACAATCATAACTACCTTTGTTTTTCCTCAGAAGTTTCTAATGCAGTTTAAGAATGCCCAAAATGCAAATTTTCTGACTCAAGCGTCTACAAAAATATTTGCTTAATCAGGGTGCTTTGCAGTTAGAAAAATGTGAGTCTCACATCTCTGTCTATACACTAGCTTAGCATCATGACAATGATTTGGTCTGATGTGGTAGGCAGAAATGGTTAACTCCAGTCTAGGAACAATATTTTCCAGTAACTGGCTATTCAGTGGACATCCTATAATTAGTTTAACATCTTTCACTATGTTTTTAAATTAGATGTGGTAGAAGTGATTTGGACTGCAGTATGATTCTGAAAAATGCAGTTATTTTGTGCTTCTAACGGTGCTTTAGAAGCAGCTCTTTTGTGTTTTTTTTCTTATTGCCATTTCCTTACCAGTTATTCCCTTGTCTTTTCATTTAATTTATTTTGTTCAACAATGCTTTTTTTTGCGATTCTGTAAAAGTTTAATTATGTGAGCAACATTTCAAATTCTCAAATTCTTTGCAAGATACAATTGCCTTGCACATCAGATTGAATATTGTATATCAGAAAATGTACAGAGCTGTCAATTAGCCAAGGATCAAATGACCTATTTCTAGCCAAGGCTATTTTTCATAGCATCCTGGTCCTCTCTGTCACATGGTTCCTTACAATTGGCTGTGGCTTGTTTTGTTTTTGTTTTTGTTTTTTTTTTTTGATGGAGTCTCCCTCTGTTGCCCAGGCTGGAGTGCAGTGGCACAATGTCAGCTCACTGCAACCTCCGCCTTCCAGGTTCAAGCGATTCTCCTGCCTCAGCCTCCTGCGTAGCTGGGATTACAGGTGTGCACCAACACACCCAGTTAATTTTTGTATTTTTAGTAGAGACGGGGTTTCACCATGTTGGTCAGGCTGGTCTCGAACTCCTGATCTCGAGATCCACCGGCCTCAACTTCTCAAAGTGCTGGGATCACAGACTTCAGCCACCGTACCCAGCCAGCTGCGGCTTTGTTTTACCATGAGTAGTTATCGCTGAGGATCCTTGTGGTGAACTTTGGTATATTCCTTTATAATATAAAGGAATTTCCAAATAATCAATCAGGAAAGGCACACAAGGTGCATTTTGAAAAATGCCACTTTAAAGATTTGTGGGCCAGGAGCGGTGGCTCATGCCTATAATTCCAGCAATTTGGTAGGCCGAAGTGGTAGATCACCTGAACTCAGGAGTCT
Source organism: Macaca thibetana thibetana (assembly GCF_024542745.1). Lineage (NCBI taxonomy): Eukaryota > Metazoa > Chordata > Mammalia > Primates > Cercopithecidae > Macaca > Macaca thibetana. The sequence continues at coordinate 29,681,562 of NC_065581.1, read as the reverse complement.
GAGACCAGCCTGGTCAACATGGTGAAACCCGTCTCTACTAAAAATACAAAAATTAGCCAGGAGTTGTGGTGCGTGCCTGTAATCCTGGCTACTCAGGAGGCTGGGGCAGGAGAATCCTTTGAACCCAGGAGGCGGAGGTTGCAGTGAGCCGAAATCACACCACTGCACTCCAGCCTAGGCGACAAGAGCAACACTAAACAAATAAATAAAGTTTTACGATCAAGTAACTAACCACCTGGGCATCCCCTCCTGGCATAAGAGATAGAACCAATGAAGCCTCCCTAGATTGTTGTCCAATCCTATCCCCCAAAAGGAACCTCTGTCTTGAGTCTTGTATTTACTATTCCTTTGCACTGTCACTAAAGATTTTTACAATAAGTATATATATACCCAAATCACAGTTTGACCTGTTTTTTTTTTTGACTTCCCCATACAGAGAACTCACACTATATCTATTCTTCTGTGATGCACGTTATGTGTAGGAGAGTTATCTCTGATGCAGGATGGTGCTTTTCCTCTTAATTCTTTATTTTATTTTATTTCCCTATTTATTTTTTTGTGATGGAGTTTCTCTCTTGTTGCCCAGGCTGGAGTGCAGGGGCATGATCTCAGCTCACTACAACTTCCGCCTCCTTGGTTCAAGCGATTCTTCTGTCTCAGCCTCCCAAGTGGCTGGGATTACAGGCGCCTGCCACCACGCCCGGCTAATTTTTGTATTTTTAGTAGAGACGGGGTTTCACTATGTTGGTCAGGCTGGTCTGGAACTCTTTTTTTGTTTTTTTGAAATACAGTCTCACTTTACCGCCCAGCCTGGAATGCAGTGGGGAGATTTGGCTCACTGCAAGCTCCACCTCCCGGGTTCACACCATTCTCCTGCCTCAGCCTCCCGAGTAGCTGGGACTACTGGCACCTGCCACCATGCCTGGCTAATTTTTTTGTGTGTATTTTTAGTAGAGATGGGGTTTCACCGTGTTAGCCAGGATGGTCTTGATCTCCTGACCTCATGATCCACCCACCTAGGCCTCCCAAAGTGCTGGGATTACAGGCTGGTCTCAAACTCTTGATCTCAGGCAATCTGCCCGCCTTGACCTCCCAAAGTGCTAGGATTACAGGGGTGAGCCACCGTGCCCACCTTCATTCATTTTTACTGCTAAAGTTTTACTTTTTGCGATTATACCACAATTTTGTTAATTCCCATTGATGTATATGTGATTGTTTCCAGTTTTTGCCATAAACATTGGTGTACATGTCTCCTGGATACATAGCCAAGAATATCCCCAGAGTATATGATCAGGAGCAGATGGTGGGATTATTTGGTGCATGGATGTTAATCATACTAGATAAGGCTAATTGATTTCCCAAGTGCTTGTACCAAGAATGGGAAAGAGCTCATGTTGCTCAGGTGTTCTGAAAACATTCAATTGAAGGTGGAGATTAAATGTTAAAAACCACTGTCTTGGCTACAGAATCACCTTAGGCATTTTTTCACATTCCATTAATAGCTTCCTTTTCTTTACTTTTATTCTACAATTTATAGCATTATACTTTTAGCATAAGATTAAAATAATGCTGGATATTTCTGCTCACACTTAACAATGGGACAAGGGAAACCAGGAGGTCCCCACGTGGACCTCTGGTTTCCACACACTTCTGCTGCCCTCATTGTGTGATAGCAGCCCTGCCTCCTCCTCTTGTTACCTGCTTGTCTCTGGGAACATTCTATTCAAACTTCCGTGGGGGCAACCAAAATGTGTGTAGAGGACCACGTGCTCGTAAACGAGATGTTCTCGATAGTTATGCTCTTGCAAACAAAGCATGACGTTTCTTCTCTGCAAACAGGAAGAACAAAAGAGTCAGCCGCAAACAGCAGACTCTGGGAACTGGTTAATGTTTAAGCATCATGAGAACTCAGAAAGTTAGGGAAAGGTCAGAAAAACAACTCATGACATAAAAACAACTTGTGTCATAAAAACAACTCGTGTCTTGTGACGTAGTAAAATTCCACAAGCGTGTATAAAATAAAGCAGAGCATGCTGCTCGGGGCGGCCGCCATGTTTGTCTTGTCCTGTGTTGTCTTGTGTGTTCATTCCTTTGTTTAGGAAACACGCGGACCCCAAAAATGTGTAGTTCCATGGACTCCCATTTGTCTCCTTGCCAGGGTGCCCCCTTTGGGAAACCAGGACCTCCTACCCTGCAGAGTCCAGATTTTGGAGATGACAAGTGCAAAATCACCCTGGTGGTGAATATAAGGGATGAGACATGGAGCCACACCTGCTTCGACTTTTTGGTTTTTGGACCCATATATTCTTACTTGTGAACACACAGAACCATAGAGACGTGTTTGATTCAATGCATGCACCACATCCTGAAAGATGGCACCCATTCCTCAGAGGGTTTCATCTAAGCTGGTACTGAGTTGTGCCTGTAGAGACCTGTCCATGACTCTGTGTGGCTGGCAGCCCCTGGGAAGTGCAGGTGTTGATATGACCAGGGGCTCCCATGGTCACGGCCCACGCTTCATCCCCTTCCCTCTGAGGTGTGTCCCGTGGGCAGAAAATGTACTGAAATTCTGAGCCAGTGGATCAGGAATGCAGATAGTGATGCTGGCTGAGGGTCTGAACACAGAGAGGAAAATCACACCACATCAGATAGGTGCCTATCCCTGTGAGGATGAACCCCTGGTCCTTCCAGGATAGATGGGGCTCAAGCTGTTCAACTTGTCACTTAGGGGCTAGTCAGTTACCTGAAGAAACAGTGCCCTATGGGGCCCATCATTATTCTGTAATGCTCATAAGCAGAGTATTCAGAGGAAGCAGCAGCTGGACGGTCCTTGGTAAGGGGGAGTCAGTGCTGCTGGACCCACTTGTAGCCTCATTCCTGCCACTGTGTTTATCCACTTATCAGTGCTTCCTGTCATACCTGGGCTGATCTGTGATGCCGGCTGGCTAACTTCAATTTATCTTCAATTTGTTTGGTTATTCAGGGCCACATCAGGGCTGGGTGTTTTCTGTGGGTGTTAACATGGAATTGAGGCTCAACCCACATGACCATTTTCATCTCATGATAGACCCCGCTGAGCCTGTCCCATCTATGCCTCTGTGGGTCACATAGAAGCCAATACACACGGGCACTTGGAATCACAGGTTGCTTGGTGTCCCATGATCAAGCATTCTATCTTATCAGGGTCAGTAGTATGCTAAAAGTTACTTCTAACAGGGAGCATGCTGTGGATTCCGTGGCCTTACTCCAGATCACAGGCCCTCCATTCTGACTCTCCCACTTGTCCGGAGCTGCGTGGCCCGGCCATAGCGATTATAACTGACGACTGACGCCTGAGCTCTATACGCTTCCACTCTATGCCTCCTCCCTAGATTTACTTTCTTCCCTGTTCTGCTGTCTCATACGCCAGTACAAAATGGCGCTCTTCCGGGTTCTTCATCACCCATTTTCCCGCGCCCGGGAAAATGATCAACTTACAGCGCAGGCGCCATCCCGTGCCCGGGAAAATTACCAACCGACAGCGCAGGTGCAACATGACCTCCGACCGAAGAAACCGAGACCTACCTGGCCACGCCCACCACAGGGCCACCATCATCGCCCTGGCCCAACCTCTGCCCCTGCCGGTCTATATAAGGCATTACACTGCCACCAATAAACGAGATTGATCAGGATACTGTCTTGTCTCCATTTCTCGTGTCTCTTGTCCCCCCGAGTTCCCACTCCCTCTTTTAGGGCCTACATTGCCGATCCCGCGGGACGGGACACCACTGATGCTTGGTTCAGCTCCATCCTGCATCTTTCCCCACACCGCCACTTCCAGGGCCAGGGGTCTGAGGGATGGTGACTGACTGCACCACAGCCTGGGTCTGCGGCAGTGTCCTTTCCTGTCCAGGCCCCACTCATAGCTGGCTGCCTCCTATATCACCCAGAGTGTGGGCCAAAGCAATATACTTAGATGTGGAATGTGGTGTTAACAGAACCCAGAGAAGCTGGGTAGTGTGCGTCCTTCCTTCTGGTGAGGATACAAGATGCAAGTTTGACTTTTACTTTGGAGGGGAGAGCCCTGCATGCCCCTAACCACTGGACTCATAAAACTTCACTGCAGTGTCCACTCTTGAAGCTCTGTAAGGTTAATCTTCACCTTCCATAGGGCACATGTTTTGCCAAGGAATTCAGCGTACTTTCCTCCTCTTTCGCTTCCATCCTGATCTATGTGATATTGCCAATGAAATGAGCAGATTTAGTATTCTGTGATATGTCTGATTTGTCCAGGACTCTTAAGGTGATATTTATAGAAGGTTGAGGAGTTAAGGTAGCCCTGAGGCAAGCTATCAATACATGTACTAAAAATCCCATGTGAATGTGAATCATTCCATATCCATTTTCTAAATGGAATGGGAAGGAATACACTCACCAAATCCACAGCTGCTTGCTATGTACCTGAGGCCTTATTAATCTCCCCAAGCAGTGATATCCAGCCAGCATGGCAGCTGCAATCAGGACTCCTACTTGGTCAAATCTGGAGAAATTCCATTCATGCTTTATCAGGCTTCTTCAGGGACAGATTGCTGAATTATATGGAGATAATAGGCAATCCCAACCCCCCCCCGCCCCCCCATCCTTCAGCTCTCTAATGGCAGTGCTACCCCTACACTACCTGCAGTACCCTCCACAAGTTCCACCTGGGGCACAATATTGCTTCTGGCTTGGCTGGGATGAGGGAAGTTTTAGAGGATTCCCTTTGGGCTTTCGCACAATGAGAGCCCTTACTCTCCAGACTAGGTACGCAGTGTGGGGGTGACTCAAGTTGCCAGTGCATGAAGGCCAATTATGCATGTGGGGAATGGGGAGAAAACCAGGACTGGGTTTATGGACCCAGTGGTCCCACTGTGGGCCATAGTGTGTCCAGGTTTATTTCCTGGCCTCCTTAAGCCCCACTGTGGATTCTGAATCTGAAGCTTGGCTGAAGTCTAGGAATTGAGACTGGGATCATGACTTTGTATTTGGTCAAACACCCTCGGCCTCCTGCTCCTCAATTCTTGCACTCTCATCATAGATATGAAGCAGTGCCCTCGCTGGCTGCCCATCTGGTCTGACCCTGGGACACCATCTTTTATTAACCTTCCCCACAACTCCTTGAGGGCAGAGCCCCCTTGGCTGCTACTCTGGGTTCTCACAGTAACTGTGCCCTCTATCTTTTGCAGGTCACTGCAAAGGAGTGTTCCTAAAGCATTCACTCCTGATCCTGAGGGAGGTGGGTGCACTCATTCCAGGATTCAGGTCTGCCACAGAGAAGCAAAAACTCCTCACGTTCAAAACTGTCCTGGGCCACATTCAGCCCACAAGCCTTGGGTTGGACAAGCTTCCATCTAGAATGTATGCACCACAATGCCAGAAATTTTTCTGTTTTGACTTTAATGCTGCTTTCTAAATGCAAATGCAGTCATATCCCTAGCAGACAACAAATGTCAGTGGAATAATGATCACTGTAGAGCACCTCCCTATTCTAAAGCCAATATTTTTATTAATGTAGCCTCAGGAAAAATAATGTTTCGTGGCAGCTAAAGAACATCATTTCATGTGAACATCGATGCCGCCAGTGCTTTTCTTCCCAGGGCTGCTTGTGCGTCCTCCCTTCCTTCCCCCTCCTCCCACACCAACCCTCCTGCACACTGCAGCACACAACCATATTTTTCTCTTCAGGAACAATAACCCTCGCCTATGGGTACAATTTTCCAACCACATATGAATCTAAATTAGACTCTGCTTTATACATCCCTGAGTTTGGATTGGAGCCAGCACTAGGATTACTACAACTCAGGGCAGGGAGATGAGTAGGACAGCAGAAGAGGAGCTCCAACAGAAAATTACCTATGATGAGAAACTAGGGAACCCATCCTCTCTGCAAATTTCAGAATCTGGTTCCATTAAAATGATTGGAGACAAGGTGGAAAATACAATCCAGGAAAGAGCCCTGGGAGGAGGGCAAGATCTGGACAGGTCTGAACATTTATCTCTTGATACCACAAGGAGATTTGTATGCAGGGACCGCCCTAGGTGACATCCAACTCCCTGTGATCACAGGTCTTGGTGGGACAAGGTTCTACTGAAGGGCCAAGGACAATGAAGAAGCAAAGATGATTCAGCCAAGCAGTGACCACATAAAGCCCGTGGTGGCTGGAACACAAACTAGGCACAGCCCCACCTACTATCCTCCCCTGCAGCAAATCACCATAAGAAACACGTGGACTCTGGAAGGTTCTCATGTCTTCTATTTATTTCGTCTCTCAAATTTTAGGAATATTCTACTTTAATTAACTCATGAACCTCTCATGATAATAATTTGAAAAAGTAAATTTATACTCAGGTTCTAATTGTAATAGGGAAGGAAGAAGTTACAGCTCCGTGCAAAATGGGAGCAAAATGAAGTTGAGACAGAGATAGAGACATCCCAGCCCAACCTCCCTGGAACAGGAAAGATAAATGAGGAGGGAACACAGGTCAGCGTGGGGAAGAGGGTCATGGTGGACACGGGGATGGGGTGTTCTCCCCACCTCCTCACATTATGCCTACAGGAACACACATTCAGGTGCCTTTGCAGAAAGAACGTCAGGGTTCTTCAAGTCACGAAGAGAAGGCGTGAACAAACCTTGCCTCGCATTCCCACACAAGTTAGCTGTCCCACACTATAGAAAAAATATTCATGAACAAATTCACATCCGTCACAGTGAGGAGTGACACTTTAAACAGCCCATCACATGCTCAATACATCCAAGTCAAAGAAACCCCACAGCACAGCTGCGTCCACTGTTCCCCCCAACACCCCACAGATATCAGGCCCCCCAGGGTCTCACCTTTACAAGCCGTGAGAGACACATCAGAGCCCTGGGCACTGTCACTGCCTGGAGTAGAACAAAAACAGGACCTGGTCAGATCCCTCTGGAGATGTGGCTAGAGGAGGAACTGTGGGCTGGGTGAGCTCCCCCATGGGCCCCCAACCACAACATTCCAAGGATCTCAGGGATCAGCCTCCTTCATACTTACTTGCAGCCTGAGAGTAGCTCCCTCCTTTTCTATCTGTGGGAAGAAAATGTCCTGTGAGGTATCAGAAAGGAACCAGGGCCATAAGGTCCTAGAGGAATCTCCTAGTCTTGGATCCCAGAGAAGTTTCCAGAAATGTGTGACTGCAGACCCAGGGTGGGATCAGGAAACATGAAGAAAGCAGGTGTGGATCCTGGACCAACTGCCCTCCTGAGGTCTGTCCTCAGCAGGGACCTTCCCTTGTGACTTGTGACTGCTGGGATCAGGTCCCATCACCACCGTAATCGAGGTGATCTATCTGTCCTTCATTTTAACAGGTGCTTTACAAAAAAGTAGGTGCTGGCACACAGGGCCCAGGCTGGGTTGGCCCATGAGTGTGGATGGTGCTTCCCAGTAACCAGGCAGGGCACACTTCTACATGGGGCTTGAAACCCTCAGTGAGACAAGAAATCTCAGACTCCACTCCTCACCCCTTCTTTACCTGAGCTCTTCCTCCTCCACATCGCAGCAGCGACCACAGCTCCAGTGACCACAGCTCCAAGGAGAACCAGGCCAGCAATGATGCCCATGATGGGGATGGTGGACTGGGAAGACGGCTCTGGGAAAAGAGGGGAAAGTGAGGGGTCCTGACCCTGCTAAAGGTCTCTAGAAAGGCTCCGGCTTTCCCTAAGAGACATGACACTCCCATCTCCCTCTTTACCCCATCTCAGGGTGAGGGGCTTGGGCAGACCCTCATGCTGCACATGACAGGTGTATCTCTGCTCCTTTCCAGAAGGCACCACCACAGCCGCCCACTTCTGGAAGGTTCCATCTCCTGCAGGCCTGGTCTCCACGAGCTCCGTGTCCTGAGTTTGGTCCTCCCCATCCCGCTGCCAGGTCAGTGTGATCTCCGCAGGGTAGAAGCCCAGGGCCCAGCACCTCAGGGTGGCCTCATGGTCAGAGACGGGGTGGTGGGTCACATGTGTCTTGGGGGGGTCTGATGGGAAGAGTCAGAAAATTCAGGCATTTTGTATCTGTCATGGGACAGTCCATCAGCACGCATGTGACCATCTTGAGAATGGACAGGACACCTGGGGTGGGGAAGGGAGCACAGAACCCAGACAGTATCCTGGACACAGGCCCTGGGAGAATCTCCTATTCCGTGGAAAATTCTATTCCCTGAGGAGGGAACAGTGACTTCTGGTCCTGACCTGAGTGGAGGCTGAGGGACTCAGAGGAGCTGGACTCAGACCCCCACACACATTGAGTGTGAAGCAGAGAACAGGGCCTGAGAGGAAAAGTCACGGGGCCCAAGGCTGCTGCCGGTGTCAAAGGGAACCCCTGATCAGTATTCGAGGGATCGTCTTCCCTTCATTCCCTCAGAGATTTTATCCTTGTGTCAGAGAGCAGGGCGGAACCTGAGTCACTCTCTGGTACAGGATCTGGAAACCCAGGAGGATTCCTCTCCCTCAGGACCAGAGGGAGGGCGATATTCTAGTGTTGGTCCCATTTGTCTCCCCTCCTTGTGGGAGGCCAGCCCAGGAGATCCGCAGGCGATCAGGGAGGCGCCCCGTGGCCCCTGGTACCCGCGCGCTGCAGCGTCTCCTTCCCGTTCTCCAGGTATCTGCGGAGCCACTCCACGCACCGGCCCTCCAGGTAGACTCTGTCCTGCTCCGCCACACCCGCCGCCTCCCACTTCCGCTGGGTGTTCTGAGCCGCCACATCCGCCGCGAACCAGGAGCGCAGGTCCTCGTTCAGGGCGATGTAATCCCTGCCGTCGTAGGCGAACTGTTCATACCCGCGTTGGAGGCGCCCGTCGGGTCCCAGGTCGCAGCCAACCATCCTCTGGAAGGTGTGAGACCCTGGCCCCGCCCCCGCGGTCAGCCCGTCCCCGGAGCCCCGCCCCGCCCCGCCCAACCCGCGGGCATTTTGGCCTCAACTGAAAATGAAACCGGGTAAAGGCGCCTGGGGCTCTCCCGGGTCAAAGGTCCCCGGGTCCCGCGGCTTCGGGTTGGATCTGGGACCCGCAGACTCGGGGCCACCCGAGCCGTCCGTGGGGAATGCGGAGGGGTCGTGACCTGCGCCCCGGGCCGGGGTCACTCACCGGCCTCGCTCTGGTTGTAGTAGCGGAGCAGGTTCCGCAGGGCCACTGGGGCATTCTGTGTCGCGGTCTTCATGTTCCGTGTCTCCCGGTCCCAATACTCCGGCCCCTCCTGCTCCACCCACGGCGCCCGCGGCTCCATCCTCTGGCTCGCGGCGTCGCTGTCGAACTGCACGAACTGCGTGTCGTCCACGTAGCCCACGGCGATGAAGCGGGGCTCCCCGCGGCCGGGCCGGGACATGGAGGTGTAGAAATACCTCATGGAGTGAGAGCCTGGGGGCGAGGAGAGGCTGAGACCCGCCCGACCCTCCTCCCCGCGCGGCTCCCAGGGTCCTGCGCCCCCGCCGGGCGGGCCCCTCGCTCCTCCCCGCAGAGGCCGTTTCCCTCCCGACCCCGCACTCACCGGCCCAGGTCTGGGTCAGGGCCCCTGAGAGCACCAGGAGGAGGGTTCGGGGCGCCATGACCGCCATTCTTGGCGTCTGCGGAGACTCTGAGTCCTGGTGGGTTAGTGGTGACTTTGGAACCGGGACCGCGGCGACGCTGATTGGCGTCTCTAGAAACCGACACCCAATGGGAGTGAGAACGGGGTCCGCGTCGTGAGTATCCAGGAAGAAGGACTCGACGCAGGTTGTGAGAAGAAGAGAAACTGCGGAGATGGGGAATCCCCAACGCTGGGACTCCCCAATCCATACACCGCCTTCGGGGCCTGAGACCCTGAGAGCCACACCTGGGGCTCTGGGACTTCGCCCTGACCCCGCTGCTCCTGTGCCAAGCGCTCTGTCTCAATGTCTCCCTGAGTCTTGGCCCACGAGCTGTCTGAGAAACCAGGGAGAACCCCTGGGCATTGGCCCGGTCACTCTCCCTTCACTTTTCATCCTGGAATCTCCATCCCTGAACTGGACTCCCTGCCTCCCACTCCTTACCTGTCCCCCTGGACTCTTCTAGAAAAAAACTCACCCCACGGAGCTTGGTGCCAGAGAGTGAGCTTGCTCTGGGAAAGAAGGTATAGAGACTTTTTTCTTTCTTTCTTTTTTTTTTTTAAATCTGGAAAAGTTGCGCCTGAGTGCATAAGAGAGAATAGAGACCAGTTTGTTCTTTGTTTATTAAATATATTGGGTAATAGAATCTTGGTAACCCCCGAATGATCAGGAATCTAATCGGTAAAAAATATGACTTGGTCCCTTGATTTATAAATGTGTCCAAAAGCGTTACAACAGGACTCAGAAAGCTCCTAAATTTCACTTTCGCAAACAATGTGTCTGTGACTCCCACTTGTCGTATTTTAAATTTACTATCACTCCATAGCTCTGAGTTTCTGTGTGAGTCCAGGATATTTCCTCAATACAAAGTAGCACACTGTGTTACTGTATGTTGTTGACAACAGTTTGCAGACTGATGTCCGCAAACAGTACAGACTATTCACCTCACAGTTGCAACTGTTCAGTGCAGTCACAATGCCCCACACCAGTGCTCATGCACTGCCTGTTTTCAGGAAGTATGCACTTCTACGTGTTGTGTATATTTTATAGGAACACTTAGTATTTTTAAAACTCGATTAACATAAAAACAATTAGTTTTTAGGCGACCCACATAAGGTATTAAAGGCCAACTGCCAAGGACACCCTGCTAGGCTCTGTAGATGGATGTATTAAAATCCATAAAACAATGTATTGAAACCTAAGAATTCTGCTGCTTTCGAATTCTTTCCTCTGGTCCTTTTCCTCAGCGCCCCCTTCTCCAGCCCTTCCCTCAGTCCCTCTCATCCTTCAGACCCTCCTGTCCCCTTAGTCCCCACCACACTGTCACTCGTGAATTGTGACACTAGCACTGTCCCATGACCTGCTACGTGACTGTTCTCTTCACAGTGGTCCTGCTCCTGTCAGTCAGAGTGTGTCATTTCTCCACTTAAAACACTCCAGTGGCTCCACCTCGGTCTTGTGAAGCTTCTGGAGTGTCAGGCACGTGAGCATATGAAGGGATACCTGGTTCATCATAGGAACTAAATTAATTTTTGTTGACTTAATGAATGAAATATGAGTGTATTAAATTACATCACAGATAATTATAAAGTGTAAAACACTGAAAAAGTTCAGAAAGATTTTATTTTATGTAACTAGTGTGCATATCAATTCATCAGTTCATTCGTGCACTACCACCCCTGGCGAAACAACACCCATTTATCTGTTTCTTGTTCCTTAGTCAGAAATCTGGGCAAGATGTGGATAGAATCTCTGTTCTGGGCTTCCAAAAGCTGTGTTTTCATTTGGAATCCTCCTTCAGGTTTATACAGAGGTGGCAGAATGCAGTTTCTTACAGTTGTAAGACCGAATTCCCTGTTCCTTGCTGGTTGTCAATGTAGAGAACGAGGAGGCTGCGCTGAATTCCTGGTGTTCACCAGCATTCTTTCCTACACAGGCCCCTTCTTTTTTTTTTTTTTTTTTTTTGGCAGAGTCTCACTCTGTAGCCCAGGCTGGAGTGCAGTGGTGTGTTCTCAGCTCACTGCAAGCTCCACCTCTCTGGTTCATGCCATTCTCCTGTCTCAGCCTCCCAAGTAGCTGGGACTACTGGTGCCCACCACTATGCTTGGCTAATTTTTTTTTCTTTTTTGTATTTTTAGTAGAGACAGGGTTTCACCGTGTTAGCCAGGATGGCCTTGATCTCCTGACCTCTTGTTCCGCCTACCTCGGCCTCCCAAAGTGCTGGGATTACAGGCGTGAACCACCACACCTGGCCCATAGCCCCTTCATTTTCAAAGCCCACGGTGGAGGAAACCCCTCATGCTGAATGCCTCTCACACTGCATTTCTCTATGCTCAGGAAGAACCCAGTCCTTTCAAGGGCTCACCTGATTAGAACAGTCCAAGCAGAAGAAACCCAGCCTAAAGTCAACTAATTGAGCCCCTTAATTGTATCTGCTAAATCCCTTCACAGCGGCACCTACATTAGAGTTGGTTGAATCACTGGGAGAAGGTGAATGACCACGAGCTGGCTGTTGGGGCCATCATAGAATCAGCCTAGCAAGGGTTGGATCTTCCTTTTGTGTTTAATTGCGACACAGTTGGAAATTGAAGTTCAAGTAAAGTGATCATTGTAAACGATATTAAACTACATCCTCTTCGGCCATGGAAATTCTCCTTACCTTTTAAAACACAAGTTACATGTTTAATGTCTTATAATTACTTTAGGCCAGATGTGGTGGCTCGTGCCTGCTATCCTAGCACTGTGGAAGGCAGGGGAGGCAGATTTGTTGACTCCAGAAGTTCAAGATCAGCCTGGGCAAAACCCCCATCTCTACAAAGAAATTAGAAAATTAGTGAGGCATGGTGGTTCATGCCTGTAGTCCCAGCTACTCAGGAGGCTGAGATCAGAGGGTCCCTTGACCCCAGGAGGTTGACACTGCAGTGCATGGTGATCATGCCACCACATTCCAGACTGGGTTACAGAGTGTGACCTTGTCTCAATAATGATGATGATGATACATTTGGAGCAAATGCAATTTAACGTGTAATAATACATCCTGTCTTGTGAAAATGTATTGTGTATTTACGGTTGCATAACAAATTATATAACACCAAGCTCAAAACAATAAATATTCATCATCTCCCACAGTTTCCAATGCTTAGGAATCCAGGAGAAGTTTCCCAGAGTGCTTATGGCTCAGGACCTCTCACAAGATTGCAGTCCAGTTGTCAAGGGCTGCATCATCTGAGGGCTTCACTGGGGTTGAGGATTCACAAGAAAGACAGATCAGTCACATGGCTGTTGGAAAAGGCCTAGTTCCTTGTTATCTAGTCCCAGAAGGCCTCAGTTCTCAGTCACGTGGACTTTCCTGCAGGGCTGCTTTTGGCACAGCAGCTGGCTTCCCCCAGAGCTCATGTTCCCGCGGATAGAGAGAGAGAGAAGGTGGAAGCTGCAGTGAGTTTTATGTTTTACACACAAAGTCACAAACTGTTATGTCAGCATTATTCTATAAGTTAGAAGTTGTATTAGTCCATTCTCACACTGCTATAAAGAAATACCTGAGATTGGGTGATTTATAAAGGAAAGAGGTTTAACTGACTCACAGTTCTGCATTGCTGAGGAGCCTGCCCCAGGAAACTTAGAGTCATGGCAGAATTGGAAGCAAACATGTCCTTCTTCACATGGTGGCAGGAGAGAGAAATGCAGAATGAAGCAGGGAAATGCCACTTATAGAACCATCACATCTCATGAGAATTCCCTCAGTATCATGAGAACAGCATGGGGGAACTGTCCCCATGATCCAGTCACCTCCCGTGTGGTCCCTCCCCCAACAGGTAGGGAGTACAATTTGAATGACAATTCAGGATGAGATTTAGGTGGGAACACAGAGCCAGTACACATCAGAAGTGCCTCATTAAGTCCAAGCCACACTCAAGCGAGGGAATTAAGCTGCATCTCTGGAAGGGAACAGTATCAAAGGATTTGAATATATGTTAAAAGCAAAATTAAAACTATTGTTTCTGGTTTTTCAAAATCAAAGGCTTCTTTTATTTAATTATTTTTCATTAACTCTTTAAGCTTGTCTTTTAATTTAATTTTAAGTTCCAGGATACATGTGCAGGATGTGCAGGTTTGTTACATAGGTAAATATGTACCATGGTGGTTTGCTGCACCTATCAACTCATCACCTAGGTATTAACCCTGGCATGCATTAGCTATTTTTGCTAATGATCCCCCAACCACTGCCCTCTCCCAAGAGGCCCCAGTGTGTATTGTTCATCTCCCTGTGTCCATGTGTTCTCATTGCTCAGTTCCCAATTATAAATGAGAACATGTGGTGTTTGGTTTTCTGTTCCTGTGTTAGTATGCTGAGGATAATGGCTTCCAGCTTCATCCATATCACTGAAAAGGACTTGATCTCATTCCTTTTTGTGGCTGCATGATATTCTATGGTGTATATGTACCATATTTTCTTTATCAAGTTCATCATTGATGGGCATTTGGGTAGGTTCCATGTTTTTGCTATTGTGAATAGTGCTGCAATGAATGTAAACATGCATATAACTTTGTAATAGAATGATTTATATTCCTTTGGGTATATATCTTGTATTGGGATTGCTGGGTCAAATGGTATTTCCGGTTCTAAATCTTTGAGGAATTGCCACACTGTCTTCCACAATGGATTAACTGAGTTACTTTTCCTCCAACAGTGTAAAAGCATTTCTATTTCTCTGCAACCTTGCCAGCATCTGTTGTTTCTTGACTTTTTAATAATTGCCATTCTGACTGGCATGAGATGGTATCTCATTTGTGGTTTTGATTTGCAATTCTGTAATGATCCGTGATGTTGACCTTTTTTTCATATTTTTGTTGGACGCATGTACATCTTGAGAAGTGTCTGTTCAAATCCTTTGTCCACTTTTTAATGAAGTTGTTTTTTTCATGTAAATTTGCTTAAGTTCTTTGTAGATTCTGAATATTAGACCTTTGTCAGATGAGTAGATTGCACAAATTTTCTCCCGTTCGGTAGGATGTCTGTTTGCTCTGATGATAATTTCTTTTGCTGTGCAGAAGCTCTTTTGTTTAATTAGATCCCATTTATCAAGTTTTGCTTTTGTGGCAGATGCTTTTGGCGATCTCATCATAAAATCTTTGCCCATGCCTATGTCCGGAATGGTATTGCCTAGATTTTCTTCCCGTGTTTTTCTAGTTTTGGGTTTTACATTTAAGTCTTTAATCCATCTTGAGTTAACTTTTGTGTAAAATGTAAGAAAGGGGTCCAGTTTCAATTCTCTGCATATGGCTAGCCAGTTCTCCCAGCATCATTTATTAAACAGGGAATCCTTTCCCCATTGCTTGTTTTTGTCAGGTTTGTTGAAGATCAAATAGTTGTAGTTGTGCGGTCTCTTTTCTGAGTTCTGTATTCTGTCCCATTGGTTTATGTGACTGTTTTTGTAGCCTTGTAGTATAGTTTTAAGTCGGGTAGCCTGATGCCTCCAGCTTTTTTTTTTTTTTTTTTTCTTAGGATTCTTCTGGCTGTACAAGCTCTTTTTGGATCCATATGAATTTTAAAATAGTTTTTTTCTAATTCCATGATAAGCTTCTCTTTTTAAATTCGTGATTAAAAGTTTGAGAATCACAGAGCTTTGGGTGCTGAGACAGAGTAAGGAAATACAACAGTATCTCTAAGTTTTTCCTGGCAATACCATTGTTATTAAATAACAATGTTCTCTTCAATGAGTTAACACAGTTGAGAACATAGAGTAACTAGATCAAATAGTTCCAAGACTTCAGTCCCTTAAAACTAATGCCTTGAAAATAAGTCTTTGTTTTGTCCAAGATGTCTCAAATTTAGTGGAAATATGCCCCAAGCACCAATTTTCTTATTGAAATATCATCTTCACTAAACATTTGCCTACATTAAAAAAAAAAAAAAAACAACTCTGCTCTATGGAGTAGCTGTTCTTTTGTTTCTTCACTTCTCTAATAAACTTGCATTCACTTAGAGAAAAATTGCCTAATCAAATTGCTTTTCACTTACAAAAATGTGAATCTCATACTTTGGTCAGCACATCTAGCTTAAGATGATGCCAATAACTTCGATTTGATGCCGTAGCCCCAAATGGTTAGCTCGAATTGAGAAACAAGTTGTTTTTCAAAAACTGGCTATTCGGTGGACATTCTATAATAAACTAGCATCTTTTGTTGTGGTAATCAATGAGATGTGATAGAACTGATTTGGACACCACTGTGATTCCATATAGCACTCTATTATGTGCTTCCAATTTTTTTTTTTTTTCATTTTAGCAGTCCTATTCTGTTTTCCATTCATATTTGCTATTCCATCACTGGATATTCCTTCCTACTCTTTTCTTGTTTCATTTGTTTTGATCAATGATGTGCATTTTCAATTCTGTAAAAGTTTAATTCAGTTTCATGTGTGGTAAAATGTAACATCAGATCCTTTGCAAGATGGAATTACCTTGTACAGCAGATTGAACATTGTATAATTGAAAACCTAGAGAGATGCCAGTGAGCCAAGGGTTAAATGACCTATTTGTAGCCAAGGCCATTTTCATGGCATCCTGGTCCTCTCTGTCACGTATGATTCTGTGTGGTTTTCTTCAAATGTAAGTAGTTCTTGTTAAGGATTCTTGTAGTGAACTTTGAAATTCTTTTCTCTTTCATTTCTATAAAAACCAGGTATACTTTAATTTGGAAAACTCTATTTAGGAACTACAATCAAGTAACTAGCAGGGTGCCCAGCACTGGTGTAAAACACCGAACCTGTAAAGCTCCCCCGGTCTGCTGCCCATTCACTTCCCCAGAAGGAGACTCCATCCTGAACCTGTGATTATTATACCTTTGTATTTCTTTAAAGATTTGTGCAATAAGTATTTATATATGCCCAAACCAAATATCAGTTAGTTTTGCTGGTTTTTAAGCTTCCTGCACAGCAAATTCCTACTGCATTTATTTTCCCATGATGCACATTACATATAGGAGTTATCTGTGGTGTGGGAGACTGTCTTCATTCATTTTTACTGCTGAAGGTTTACATTTTATGGTTATACCACAATTTCACTACTTTCCTATTGATGTATATGTGGCTGATTCCACTATTTGCCATATACGTTAATGTGCCTGTCTCCTGTGCACATAGGTAAGAAAGCCCCCCAGAGTGGATGATTAGGGATGGGTTGGTTGGATGATACGTTGTACGGACTTTAATCATACTAGATAATGATAATATGATTTCCAAAGTGATTGTGGCTATTTAAACTTTTACAATAAATGTGTAATACTTGATGAGGTGTTCTCAAAATACTGCGTCGAAGGAATTGAGTTAAAAGCCACTGTCTTAGCAGTAGAATTACAGCAGGCATTTTCATTCAGACTCTGTTAATAACTTCCTATTGTTTACTTGTTTCTTATATACCGTGGCATTATACTTTTGGCATATAGATTCAGAAAATGCTTACTTATAGCACAATCACATAGGGTTATTTTATATTTAGGAAAATTTCATAAGAAAAAGGAAAAAATGGAGGAACAGAGGGAAAGAAGGAGGAATGGAAGGAAAAGTGAAAGAAGAAAAGAAGGAAGGGGAAAGGGAAGGAAAGGGGAATGAGAAGGAGGGAGGGTGAGAGGTTGAGTGGAAATAGAGAAGAAAAAGAGGGAGGGAGGGACAGAAGGAAGGAGAAAGGGAAGTAACAAAGGAGAGAAGAAACTAAAATAAAGAAAAGAATAGTTGTTGAGAAACTAGAAATCCTATATATGGCTAATATTATCAAAATGGGAGGAAATAAAACAAGTGTAGTTAACGTCTATAGAATAATGGACAAATAAGAGGACTTCATGAGTTATCTGTTGCTGTGTAACAAACTACCCCCAAATTTAGTGACTTGAAGCCACGAACACTGACAAACTCAAAAGCATAATACAAATACTAGCAAATGGTGCCAATGCAGATAGAAGAAGTGGAATAAACAAAAGGATTTTACAAATTGTAATAAGTAAGAGTACACTGGTTTGCAGATGAAAATGATTTTGTTGTCCAGATACTCCAAAAAGCAAGTTCCATCATGGGATTAAAGTTACAACATTTTATATGGGGCACACCTGTCAGAAGACATAGAGAGGGAAACAGGTTACCCTGAGAAAGGCAACAGACCAAGATGTGAGTGTGACCCCTGCGTGATGGACAGAGGAGAGAAGGTTTACTGGACATGTCCTAGACCACAGGCAATCTAAGGAGAGTTAAGCAAGGCCATAGAGGAGTCCTTGAGGTACAGTTGGTCATCAGAGGAGTCCCCGTCTCCCAGAAATGTCCTCCCTTAGCGTCACTGGTATGACCCGTCACTGGTTGGGTACAACCCATGGGAAGCAGAGCCTCAGCACCAATGCTACTGAGGGTGTCAGAGCACAGGAGCAGGGCCCGGGAGATTACCCGGGAGTGTGACTCAAACCTTCTGCCCTGACCGGTCTGCGCCCTTTGAAATCAAGTTGTCTCAGGTTGAATTGCTGGATGATTCTGCTCACACTTGAAATGAGGCAAGGGGAACCAGAAGGCCCCCAGGTGGATGTCTGGTTTCCACACATACTTCTGCCCTCATTGTGTGAAAGTAGCCATGC
This sequence comes from Macaca thibetana thibetana, assembly GCF_024542745.1. Lineage (NCBI taxonomy): Eukaryota > Metazoa > Chordata > Mammalia > Primates > Cercopithecidae > Macaca > Macaca thibetana. The sequence goes on along the minus strand of NC_065581.1, from coordinate 29,663,346 downwards.
CTCCTCCTGGGGATGAGGGTCTATTACCTGGGCCTGGAGAGGAGGAGAATCCTCTTTTCACCAGGTGGTCTCTGGGCACATACTGTCCAAACTTCTCTGGTGACAACCGTCATCTGTAGTTCAGTGGGCTGTCTTTTGTCTCCTTTTAAGGGTACCCTCCTTGGAAAGCAGGACCTCATACCCTGTTCAAAGATAAAACATGCAAAATACCCCATTAGGTGAATCTAAGGGATTGGACATGAAGCCAAACCTGCTTCTGCCTTTCGATTTGTGGACACACATGTTTTTCCAATTGAGAACACAGCACCATAGAGACGTCTCTGATTCAAACATGCACCATGTCTTGAAAGATGGCAGCCACCCCTCGGAGTGCTTCCTCCAGGCTGGCACTGAGCTGTGCCTGTAGAAGACCTGTGCAGCATTCCTTGTGGCTGGCAGCCTCTGGGTGGTGCAGATGGTGATAGGATTAGTGGAAGCCACAGCCATGGAAACACTAAAACTTTCCCTGCCAAGTGGGTCTTTCAGGCAGTAATGGGCTAGGAGCACTGCCTGGCCTGCAGACCAAGAATGTCAACAGCACCCAGAGAGTGGTGCTGGCTGAGTGTCTGAGAGCAGGACAGGAAAACACCCATGGAATAGGAGCCTATGAAGATGAACCTCTGGCCCTTTCAGGATGAAAGTAGCTAAATGTTGTCACCTTGTTACTTAGTGGCTAGTTAGTCACCTAAAAAATAGTGCCCCACAACTGAGCATGGTGGCTCACATCTGTAATCCCAACACTTTGGGACGCTGAGATGGGCGGATCATGAGGTCAGGAGATCAAGAGCATCCTAACTAACATGGTGAAACCCCCATCTCTACTAAAAGTACAAAAAAAATTAGCCGGGCATGGTGGCGGGCACTTGCTCTACCAGTGATATCCAGACAACATAAAAGCTGCAATGATAACTCCTACTTGGTCATACCTGGAGTAATCTAGTTCATTCTTTAGGCCTCGTCAGGCTTCCTCAGGTACAGGTTACTGGATTACGTAGAGACAATAGCCCCAACACCACCCTGCATCCTTCAGCTCTCTAACGTTGGTGCAACCCCCCTCCAGTTCTTTCAGCGTCTTTCACAAGACCCAACCTGGGACACACTATGATTTCTGATTTGGCCAGGATGGGGGCAGTGTCAGAGGTTTCCCTTTGTCTTTCAGCACAATGAGAGCCCTCACTCCACAGACTAGGGACCCAGTGTGGGGGTGACTCCACTTAGAAGTGCATCAGTGTCAATTATGCACTCAGGGAATTGGAAGATAACCAGGGCTGGGTCTGTGAATCCAGTGGTCCCATTGTGGGCCATAATGTGTCCAGGTTTACTCCTTGACCTCCGTAAGCCCCACTGTGATAGGAGACATGATGGTGCTGTGGGCATCTGGGCATCAGTGTCCCTCACAGCCAGTGTCAGTAATCCCCCCAGTTCTGCCTGTTTCCTTTTCCCCAGGGTACAGTCTCCTGAGTAAATGACTATAGGTTCCTTTGCCGAAGGACTGAGGGGATTGTCCCGGCATATACTTTCACGAGGTTACAGGGTATTCCTCTTAGGGATATGGACTCCACGTCTGTCACCGGGATCTGAATCTGAATCTTGGCTGAGGTCTAGGCATTGAGGATGGGATCATGACTGTATTGGTTCAAAAACCTTTACCCTCCTGCTTCTCAATTCTTGCTTTATTATCATAAATATCAACCAGTGCCCTTGTTAGTTGCCTGTCCTAACCCTGGGACACCAAACTCTATTAACCTTCCCCACATTCCCTGCAGCTTGAGTCCTCTTGGCTGCCCCTCTGAGGCTGACATAGTAATGGTGCTGTCTGGCTTTTGCAGATCACTGCCACCACTTGGTCTTTGTCTCTTCAGGGCCACACCCTCCCCAGGGATATTAATAAATGCAACTCTGGGACTGTCTTTACTACCATCACCCCCAGTCTGCAGAGGACAACACCCCAACACTTCTTAGTGATGCAGCTCCCTCTCGCCATCACGTTCCTGAGGCTCTGGTGGAAGGTGTGCCGTCTGGATCCTCTTGTGGAGCATGGTCTTAGTGGGCCTTCACCATGCCCAATTCACTCAGCCTCGTTATTCCATCCTCTGCATGTTCTAGGGCAACTAAGACATGTCTACCTTGTTGAGATTTGGGAATCAGTTTATCTAGATTCACCCCAGCAGTGGGTTTACCCCCACTTATCAAAGTTCTGGGGTGTCTGATAAACCCATGCCCTGAGATAGTGCCTCCAAGCCAATGGATTTACATTAATCCAGCCTGACATTCTGACCCCTTGATCACACACCCTCAAATTTCAGTCCCAGAAGTGCTCCCCGTGCTCCTATTGGGACCCGCCAGCTGGTTCCTGCAAAGCTCCTGAGTGGGATTCCCAATGTGTCATAGGGATGAGGCTTCTGCAGCATCTTCCAGCATAGGAAGTGGGAACCATTGCTAGAGACGGGTGAGCCTCCTCTGCATGCCCAGAGGATCCGGGCGGCACCCATCGGATGATCTTGTTCCAGTTTGCAGAATCTCAGGTTTCCCCACCATGGCCCTGACTTTCTTATAACGGGCCTGCATTGGCTGGGTGTCAAACATCTCTGGAGCACTGTGGCCCTCATAATGATGTCTTCAGCTACTATTCCGTGGTATCTATCCTTTTGCTACAGGAGATAAAGGCTTCTCCATGAGACACTGCAGAGGCTCTGACACGTAGCCAGTGACATCTGTGAACAATCTACAGATTCTCATTATCATTTTATAGAGCATGAACACAGCTGGGAAGTAACCAGCCAATCCACTGTCTTTGTGGGTTCCCCCCAATTCCATCATTATTGTGCAGGGTATTGTATCATCCCACCTGCCATAGCTGCTTTTAATCAGGACGTCTTCTCAGGTTAGCACTGGTGAGACCCACAGCACCTCAGCTGCACCTTGTGCTACAGACTGTGTCCCCCGACTAACCCAGATGGCATCCTCTTGGTCTACCAGGCAGTGGGAAAGCTTATTTCAATTTCCTATTTTTGCCCATTATCACCCTTGATACCACTGTGTTAGTTATGGTCTCCTGAGGAGCAGACTCCAATACAGTATTAAACGTGCAAGGACTTATTAAAGGAAATACTTGTGAGAGAAATTCAGGAGAGAGACCGAAAACACTGGGAAAGCCATCAGACCACACTGCAACTCTGAGCCCCAGTGAAGGAGAGAGGGCAGGAAGGTCAGCTGGAAGCCTTCTAGACCCTGTGCGGGCTAAGGTAAGTTCGGTAAAAGTAGCAGGGACCCCTGGAGCCTCAGTCAGCCTTCAGAATAGAAATATTCCTGCCTCAGTTTCCCTGCTTTCCTCAACCAGGAAAAAGCTGAGTCAGGTGTGGTCTCGGAGCAAAAGTGACAATAGATTTCAGGCTGTGACAGCAGAGGCATCATCAATTATTCTTCGTCTACCTGAGGGCCTGGGATGTGCATCCTCATGACTGCCACAATGATGCACTGGAGTAAGAGGAAAAGGGATGAGGATAGAGGGAAAAAAGGTATTAATTGATGAACTAACACCTTTAAGTAGATGAGAAGGGATGATGTTCAGGGCGCCAGCAGAGGAACTGGCTCTGTCTGGGAGCAGGATGGTTAATACCCAGCAATCTCCCATGTGGAAAAATTCCTGACATGCGATGCAGCTGCAAATGCATGAACAGACAGTGGTGGAATCTGTGAAGCTGTCTTCTAATATGTTCAGTTTTGTCAGTGAAGTAGGAAGCAAGGTCATCAGCTGAAGTAAGAATGGGGAAGGAGGGTTGGATGTGTGAGCACAGAGAGAAGGTGTGTAAGAGTCACCCAGACCCAGAGGGGGCTGAGGGTGAGCCATGCAGGGAGAGGGTGATTGCTGGCCGTGGTGGGGGCTCCCCATGAGGTTTGGGTCGTGAAGGTACAGAGAGCAGTCAGTGTGCTGTGTGCTGCTCTCCTGCAGCTCATGGGGGCAGGTGCAGTGTAGGCAGAGGTGGAATCCACCAGCTGCGTAGTTTTGCCAAACAAGTGTGAATGCAAGGGAGAGCCAAGGGAGGGATGGAAATTATTTACTACAGACTTCAAAATGAGTGGGGAGGTGAATCCAAGCACTGAGGGAGAGAGAGTATATGGCAGGATCACTTGACTAGGAATCTCAAGGGGGTGAATAGATTGTTAGAATCAACATACTACACAAGGGACTCCACGCCTGGAAAGCAGGCACATAAGCAATGAGTGTTTCACTGATATTACATCACAGTATATGATAAAATAATAGTGTCAGTGTCCTCAGAGCCTGTGACTACCCTGCAAGGGATGAGAGGAAAGATGGTCAGAGAGTGGGAAGTGTGAAATTGAGAGTATGGAAGGGCTGGGGTTCTTTGCCATGAGGAGACCTAGTGGATAAGAAGGGCATGAGATTCAGGCAGAGAGAGGACATGGTTATGAAGGAAAGGAGTTCCAGGATGGAGAGGCCATGGGGCATGGATATCTTCTCTGCTGTATAGGTGTCTATTGTTGCCATAAAAATTACCACAAACCAAGCAGCTTTAAACAGCACCTAATTATCATGCCACAGTCCTGTGGGCTGCAAGTCTACATAGTCTCATGGGGCTAAGATCGTGTTATGGGCAGGTCTGTGTTCCTTCCTGGAGATTCTGGGGAAGAATCCACATCCAAGCTCATTCAGGTTCTTGTCTGCATTCACCTCCTTGCATATAGAACAGAGCTTCCCACTTTCTTGTTGGGAGCCACCCTTAGCTCCTAGAGACTTCTCTCTGCTACTCACATATGGTGCCTAAAGCACATCCAAATCCTCCTGCTTGGAACCTCTGATCTCCCCTTTGCTGTGCCTCCTCTGCCTTCCTCCTCTGCAGCATCTGACTCCATCCAGAGCAGATTCTCTACTTTTAATGGCTCATGTGATTTGATTGAGCCCACACAGAAAGTCTAGGATAATCTCCCTATTTTAAAGTCCTTTATCTTCATTACATGAGTAATGACACTTTTGCCATGTAATGCAACCTGTTCACAGTTCCAAGGACTTAGACTGGACCTCTTTGGGGACCAGTACTCAGCCCACCATATCTGCATATGTCGAAGTCACAAAGAATTAAGGAGACAGCCCTGCTGAAGAGGGTGATGGTGATCCAGGAGCTACAAGAGTCAGGATTGACAGGAACGGCCTGGGGCCCACAGGGAATGACCACAATGAGGGGAATGGGGCCCTAGTCTGATGACAGCTTAGGGGTTTTAGGGAGGAAGGAGGCAGAAAGGTCTCAGAACCACAGTGAGGAGCAAGGACCCCACCTCAGCTCTGAACCCAGGGGTACAAGTTCCTGGGAAACTTCCCCATACGGATGAACTTCAGAGGGGGCCACATCCTCAGGAAGACCTGGTTCCTGCTAGAGCTTCAAGGTGATGGAACATCCTGAGAAAGAATAAGGAGGTTTTGCTGATCGTGGATGTGGATTCCACGGGGTGCAGTGGGAAGATTTCTGGAGTTTGGTAGGGGCTCTCTCGGTGCTGTTATCTTCACCTCCTTCTGCCCTTCTCGTCCCTAGCACTCTAGGACTCACAAATATGCTGCTCTGAAAACCCCAAGGCAAACATAGAAGAGTAGAACAGCTCCAGGGGCAGTGGGAAGATGAAGTTACCCCCACATGTTGACGGACACCAAGGGTGGGGGTGGAGGATGTGAAGGGCATGAGCACAGGAGCAGGTGGGGAATCCTCTAAATCCCACCCTGCACCAACCTCACCCCTGCAGCTCCTGGCCTAGTTACAGCTCTCAGCTCTCAGCTCTCAGCTCCTTCCCAACCATACCCAAGCCCAGACCTCAGGGCTCCCGCTCCCTACCCCCTCCAGAGCAGCACAGTGCACAGAGTCCTTGAACAGGAATTCCCCCTCATCTAACAGTTAATTGTTTCTTAGCGGGGAGGGGCAGCCAGTCCTCTCTTTCCAGTGACCCCATATCCTTATTCAAGGCATCCAGTTACACTCCCTGAGCCAGGGAACTCTATTTGCCCCTGCTATGCCCAAGGCAAGGGGCTCTCTGGGCTTCTCAGTACAGGGGCCTTAAGCTAATGGGCTAGAAAAAGGGAAAGGGATGTAGAATTCCTTATTTACAGCCAGACCCTGCAACACAGGTCCCAAGGGCCTCAGCCCCCTGTCCTGGCTGATGCTCCCTTCACCACTCCCCCACACCAGGGCCATGGGCCCCCCACACAGCTGAGCTAGACCAGGCTGAGGAGTTGCTGGAGCAACAGGTGGAGCTGGACCAGGCCCTGGTGGAAGGGGAGGAGGGATTCAGGGGCCCAGGCTCTGGTGTTCAAGGTCTAGAAGCTGAAGGAACAAATGAGGAGGCACCAAGAGAGCCTGGGAGGAGACACTCAAGCTTCCCACCAGTGCCCACAGCACCCTCCATCCCTGGAAATACTGTGTACCGCCTCCCGGAACCCTGGGATCAGAAACATCCCAGTCTCTTTCAGGCCAGATAAAGCAGAAGAGACCCCCACAAAGGGCCGGCAATTGGCAGGTAGTAGGGGAGTCTGCGGTCTTAGTCCCATCTTCCTTTGACGTCACAGCAGGGCACCCAGGCCTTACAGGAATTTACCCTGGATCATGCCCTAAAATAACCTCGCCCCAAATACAATACAATGAGAAAGCACCCATGCGTAATGCAGATGCACTTGTGTTTCATTTTTAGTTAAGTTAAAAATTCTGACAATCAGGAATGGGGGTTCAGGAGTGGTGCTGATGCAGAAGAGGGAAGCTGTGGGGTGGGCGTGGAGGCTGTCAGGAGTGGGGGCAGCAGGATCTCCTTCACCCCTACCCTGCTGTCCTCTCCTGAAGGGCAGATGATCACATTTCAGAATGAGCGAGTCCTCTACCACGTCTGTTCAGCTGAGGAGGAGACATGGCACAGTGAGAATAAGGCATGAAAAGGACAAAGCAAGGCAGGAACACACAGCTCACATGCAGACGCTAGTGTACTGAGTGGGTTCAGAGGATGGACTTGGGGATGGGAGAAGAGAAGTAATATGATGAAAGAAGACAGAGACTCCACATAGAGGCCAGGAAAACATCCTAACACAGTATTAAAAACCAGGGGCATGAACCAGTCAAGTGTCCATTATGCATCAGGTGCCCATGACCTACATGATGGGATTGAAGACAAACACACTAAGGAACAGGGAGGACCTAAGGGTTTCATGATATCAACATTCACTGTGGAGAAGACGTCTGTCTCATCAGGCAGCTCACTATCACTGACCTCAAAGCGATACTGCCCGTCACTGAGCATCCTGGCATCATTCTCATCTGACACAAACATGATGGCCAAGCCCTGTTCCAAACCAACTGCTCTAGTCACCTGGAAGGAGACAGATGGTAGGACTAGAAGACCTCAAAGTAGGAAGACACCCAGAGAGAGGGATGAGGATGTGAAGTATGAAAAGATACAGAAAATAAGCAGGTGGGAGAGTGGTTGTCCCTCTGCATGTGGAGCTCACCTGATGCAAGTAGGACTCAGAATCTTCAGGCATGCCATAGGTAAAGGCAGTGTTCACCTGCTCCATGTCCATGACTTGGCCAAATAGGTTGGTAGCCAAAGAATTAGTCTTTAAAAATCTTTTGAGGTCATTCTCAGACGAGTGTAGAACAACAAAAACTGTTATTCACCTGAGGTGCATTCTCCTTCTCAGGTTCAGAAATGAACCACATGTAAGAGAAACCAAAGACTGGAATTCTCATCGCACCCAGAAAACTGGACTAGGGACCTGGAGAGCCGTGTGCCTGTCATTCCTCCACCGCTCACGTGCTGTGTGACCGCAGGAGAAGCTCTCTACTCATAAGGCCTCTTTGATTCATCTGTGAATCATGGACAAACACCTCCATTCTAGCAACCTTACAGAAATGCAGGGAGGACGAAGTGATCAATGCAGAGGAAAAAAGCAAAGTGATGACATTTACTCCTAGACAAGACTCTTTAGGAAAATGTACCTTAAAAGTAGGAGAAAACATAGTATCTGCCATCCCCTGCCAAAAAACCTCTTTAGTAATTATGATTGTTCATCATCTTTCTATAAAATAAGGGCAAAACTATTTCACTCAATATCTCAAATAAATGAAATATAGTTTGTAATTCTATGTCAGCTCATCTCCACAACTTTTGCTCTGTGTGAAACTGAAAAAAGATGGGAACACATCCTTGTTTTTGTGGTGGCCAGAAAACCCACAAAGGCTTGGAAATGACCCTGTATTTTCCATTGACTCACTCTGTTTTGGAGTCCTAGGTAATTCATATTCTTAAATAAATCACATGTTGATACATAGGACAGAGTAGAAAAGGTAGAATTTCTCTTTTCATTTGCTAGGGCTGCCATAACTAAGTACTGCAGGCCATAACTAAGTACCACAGGCTGGGTGAGTAAAATAATAAATATTTGTTGTTTCACAGTTCTGGAGGCTACAGGTACAAGGTCAAGCTGCTGCAGGGTTGCTTTTATCGGAGGCCTCTCTCCTTGGCTTGTAGACGGTCACTTCTGTCTTCTCAACACAGGACTTCAACATATGAATTTTGGTTGGGGAGGGACACAATTCATCTCATAACAGAGTAGATCATCCTTGGTAGTGGGTATTCGAAAAAAAATAAAAGAGAGTACATCCCCTTAGCTTAGTGCTTCATCTTGGTTTTCTGAAATTTTGGTCTCGCCATAAGAACAAAAAAGGACAAGAACCAAAGTTCAGTTTTTCCCCGAAGGTGAACCCTCCGTAAGTCTGGGTAATCCCAGACATCAAGAAGAGGTGTATGCAGTTCTCCAAAGTCTTACTTTCTCCAGGAATTCTGTTTCTGCCTTTCTAACTGGGAAGAAGATTCTCTCAGGAGAGCCACCTCCTCTGATGCTGTATGGGCTTCATTCTGCTGGGACTTACAGAATATAAAAGTTGATCTTAATAAAAAGAAAATATTTGCCAAATTTTTACCATGCTCATAATTTTTGTACCATTTAAAATATCCCATATTGTTTTTATTTTTAAAGTAATACATAACATTTGCACATGTTTATGGGGCACATGTGATCATTTGACACATGCACAGAATGTGGAATAATCAAGTCAGGGTGTTTGGGGAATCCATCACCTCAAGCATTTATCTTTTCTTTGTGTTGGGAACATTTAAAATCCACTCTTCTAGCTATTTGAAATATACATTTTTGTTAGCTTTAGTTGGCCTGCTGTGCTTTAGAATATTAGAACTTATTTTTTGTATATAACTGAATGTTTGTACCTATTAATCTACCTCTCTACATCTTCCTACCCTTACGTTCTTCCCAACCTCTGGTAACTGTCATTCTACTCTCTACCTCCACGAGATTAATGTTTTTAGCTCACGCATGAGTGACAATGTGTGATATTTGTCTTTCCTTGCCTGGCTTATTTCACCTAACATGACCTCTGGTTCTATTCATGTTGCTGCAACTGACAGGATTTCATTCTTTTTTAAATGACTAAATTGCATTCCATTGTATATACATACTACAGTTACTTTATTCATTCACCCATTGATTTCACATCTTTGCTTTTGTGAATAGTGCTTCAATAAACATGGGCGTACAGGTACTCTTTTGATATATTGATTTCATTTCCTTTGGATAAATACCCAGAAGTAGAATTGTTGCATCAGATAGTAGTTCCATTAATAGTTGCAGTCTTTTAAGAAATCACTCTACTGTTTCCCATAATGGCTGCACTAATTTACATTACCACCAACAGTGTATAACAGTTTCCCTTTCTCCACATGCTCACCAGCATCTATTATTTTTTTTTTAACAATAGCAATTCTAACTAGGGTAAGATATATCTCATTGTAGTTTGATTTGCATTTTCCTGGTATTTAGTGATGTTGGGTACTTTTCACACACCTGTTGGCCACTTGTATGCCTCCTCTTGGGAAATGTCTATTCAGACCCTTTGTCCACTTTTTAATTGGATTATTTGTATTTTTTACTGCTAAGTTTTGAGTTCCTTGTATATTCTAGATATTAGTCTAGAATATACTAATGGATGAATATACTAGTTGGATGAATACTTAGCAAGTATTTTCTCTATTCAACAGGTTATCTCTTCATTCTGTTGGATGTTTGCTTTGCAGAAGTTTTTTGTTTAATATAGTCCAATTTGTCTATTTTAACTTTTTTTGCCTGTGCTTTTGAGGTCTTAGCCATAAAATCTTTACCTAGACCCATGTCCTGTAGTGTTTTCCATATGTTTTCTTCTAGTAGTTTTATAGCATTTGGTCTTTCGTTTAAGTCTACAATCCCTTTTGAGTTGATTTTTGTATATGGTGAGGGACAGGGGTCTAGTGACATTCTTCTGCATCTCGTAGCATTTTCCCAGCATCATTTATTTAAGAGACAGTTCTTCCCCAGTGTATATTCTTGGTTCCTTTGTCAAAGGGACTCCTTTGAGAGTTCTCATTAAGAAGCAATGTTTAATTTCACCAATGCTTTTTCTGCATCTATTGAGATGATAAGATGGTTTATGTCCTTCATTCTGTTGATGTGGTATATCACATTTTTAAATTTAAATATGTCAAACAATCCTTGCATCTCTGACATAAAACTCACTTGATCATGGTGTATTGTTTTGATCTGCTGTTGGATTTGTTTGCTAATATTTTCAATTACCATTTTTATTACTAATACTTAAATTTTTATTGTAAGCATTTTAAACTTGTAAAATTTACATATATACTGAAATGATCAGATCTACATCAAATTCATCAATGAATTTCAACAAATACAGTCATATCACCCATGTTACTATCAAGATCCACAAAGTTATTTTTATTCTACATTCAACCTAGCCTCCCTTTGCCCAGCAGCCATTGATCTGATGACTACCATGATAGAGTAGCTCTTCCTGTTTTAAAACTTCATACATATCCACTCATCCCATATGGCCTCCCTTGTATCTGGCTTTTTGCACTTGGTGTAATATCTATGCGGTCCACCCAGGTTGTTGCATGTATCAGTAGTTCATTCATTTTTATTGCTGGTAGTATTGCATTGTAAGATTGAATCACTTTTTTTGTACATTGTGGGGCTATTCTTCGTTTTTTATTGTTACAAATAAAGGAACTATGGAAACACTTGTGCAGTAATTCTTGGACATAATCTTTATTTCTGTTGAGTAAATACCTAGGAGTGGAAATGCTAGCCATAGAGCACTAGCTTGTTTAACTTTATCAGATGATACAAAACTGATTTTCAGAGTGGCTGTTTCATATTCTTATAGGCAATGGATGAGACTGTTTCACATCCTTGCCAACATTTATATGTATTAATCATTGAAATTTCAGCCATTCTAATAAGCACTTAGTGTTTTCTCACTGTGGTTTTACTTTGCGTTTTTCCCTGATGACTGTTGACCGTTTGTATACTTTTTTTGTGATGTTTCAGAAGATTTCTCTAAAGATTGTGGAAGGAGCTAAATAAACATGATTTCTCTTTCTGTAAGTGCTAGACCTAAAGTGGAATGTCCAGAATCCATCCACACTTCCCAGTCTAACCCACCCAACCCCATATTTGCCCCCTGAAGTCCAGATTCCTTCATTCCTCTTTATATTCTATTCAGTTAATTCTGCCTCCAGCTCACACTCCTCCAGAAAGTCTATTACTGTGAAGGTCACTAACATGCTCAGTATTATCATCTCTCCATCTGTCTGTACCTCTCCGTAGCTTTCCTCACACTCAATATTATTTTCTTATTTTGCTCAGTTCCTGTGGATTCACTTCACAAATATTAATTCAAAATCGTTCTAGCTGAAAGAAAGATTAGAGAATTATAAAAAAATCTTTGCGAAGGCCCACCCGGGTTTGTCTGTTGGTGACATTTTAATATTATTGTCTATATATAGTATACATAGAAAAATAATAGAAATATACGTGGATAGCCTTGATTTTTCACAGCTCTGATATGTGTATGTTTCAGTCAATACTGTACTGAGCAAACCAAGAATTGCAGGTGGATGTGTTACTTGAATTTAGTGTATTATATTTTTACTAAGTTTTAGGAAATCTCTTTGTTTGAAGTCTTTTAGACTTGTTTTTAAAGACCAGGTCTCACTCTGTCACCCAGGCTTGAGTGCAGTGGCACAAATACAGCTCACTCTACCTCAACCTCCCAGGTTCAAGCGATCAACCCACCTCAGCCACCCAAGTAGCTGGGAGTATTGCTGTGCTCCACCATGCCGGGCTAATTTTTGTATTTTTTGTAGAGAGGGTTTTTGCCATGTTTCCCAGGCTGGTCTGGAATTCCTGAACTCAAGCGATCCACCCACGGTGACCTCCCAAAGTGCTAGGATTACAAGTGTACACCACCTTGCCTGGCTTTGCTTTAAGACTTCTTGTAAATTGTTTCTTGCTGATTTTATCATTCATTTACTTGCTTTTCAGTTAACATGGTCTATGACATGAATTCATGTTCATACAAATAGTTCATTTGCTTTCATTGCTGGATAGTATTCCATGGGAGGAATATACTACAATTTATCTCTTTCCCTCTTCATTGATACTTAAGTTGTCTCTATTGTAGACCTCACTGCAATGAACATCCTGGGATATTGCCTCCCGCTCTCAGAGATATGTGAGTTCCCCTAGAATATACATCTAGGAGTGGGGTCACTACAGCTTTTCCACATGATGCTATATAATGCAAAATTGTTCTCTGAAAGAAATAATCCAAATGCCTATCAATAGGGGGCTGGTTAAAAAGCACCACACTCAAAAGAAGCAATGTCTGTTTTTTTTTTTTTTTAAATCGCATATGTATACGATAGTGTATCATGAAAATTTCAAACGAAGATGTAGTGAAGCTCTTGGTATTTCTTCATGTGATGGTCTTTGTGATACAATGTGAAGGGAAAGGCAAGGTGCAGGAAAGCATATGTAGTTTGCTAAAATTTGTGTGAAATGGGAGAAAGATTATATACATATACATTTAGATTGACTCGCATATGCATAAAATGCCTTTGAAAGAATAAGTAAGAAACTGATATAAATGGCTGCCTTTCAAGATGCAGTAGCATAGGAGAGAGTCTTTTAACTTTTTGAATTTTAAGCCAAGTCAAAACATAAAATAAAAGATAATTCCAAGGCAGACAAAACAAACAAAATCACATCCTTCGACATAAAAAACTTAAAAGAAAAGCCTGATGAAATTAATTCTCTTACTTCCCTTAATTAAAAAAAAAATTGTCTAAAAATTATATCACTCCTTAAACAAGGATGTTTCCTGCCGCTTTAATTCAGTATGTTGTTTTCTTTTTCATTGCACTGTCTTTCTTTATGTGTGTGTCTGTCTTTCATTCATTAAAAAGCAAAATGAGGGCATGGTTAATTAACAAATGCAATTGGTTTGGTGAAGGAAATTTTGATTAATCTTGATGTAAATGATGAAGCTGAATCTACAAGAAATTCTATGGGGTCCACTGCAACAATTGTGGATTCAGCAGGCTCAGAACTCCCTCTACTGTTCATGTGGGTTCAAGTATGTGATCTTTAGAAAAGAGAACATGGGTAATTCTCCTGGAAAACACATGATTGAATCCATTTGCCAAATTTTGAAAGTCCTCATTATGAGCCCATTCTAAGTATTTGTCATATGAAGTCACCCTGTATTTGGATCAGAAGTTACACTCAGAGCTCACATCCCAGGCCCAAACAGCCCAGGACAGCAGAGCAAGGCCCACAGGTCAGTTTTGTAAGGGGTGGGAAGGATTAAAGGTGTGGGGGCCAGTTGTGAAGTAGTGGGAGCCCCAGATGCTGTGTGAAGTTGAGCCTCTGGATTGCTCTGTATCCCACATTTGATTCCTCCCTGGGTGTCTGCCATTCCCGGGATCCCAAGGAAATCAAACGCTGCAGCCTTGGGTGGGGTGCTTTCTAGGATGGGCCAGGCATGGTCTAGTGTATCCTATACCTCTGCCTGTCAGCCCTCTTCTGATGTTAGAAATCAGTATGGATGGCCTTGGGGTGGTGATTCTCCAAGTGTGGTCCTGGGACAAGTAGCAGTGGCATCACCTGAGAACTTGTTAGAAATGTGATTTTCAGGCCCTGCCTTGGAATCAGAAACTGCATTTTAAGAAGGCCCCCAGCAGAATTCTGTATTTCAAATCAGGCCTCTCTCTCTCTGTCTCAAGACTCAATATTGAGCACCTGTGACTTCTGGATGGTCAGAGGTGGGACACACTTCCTTGCCAGGAAGCTTCTGGTTCCTCAGTCAGCTTAGTCTGAGTCCTGGCCTGGCCTAAGGGAGAAAAATTCATGTCCTGGGCTCTGAGCAATGCTCTCCTGTCCTGGATGCCTGTCAAGCTCCTACTTATACCTCAAAATACAGCTCAAATGTGTTCTCTTATGAAACTTCTGTGACTCCTTGGTCAGAGCAGATGGTCTACTTCTGCATCTGCAAAGCAAGTTGCATGTTCTGCCAACCATTTGTGTAAGAATTTCCCTACTGGTGACAGAGTAAGACTCTTGTCTCAAAAAAAAAAAAAAAAAAAAAAAAAAAAAAAGAATTTCCTTACCGATCTCTGCCTGAGCAAGCCTGGCTCAACCTTGAAGGCAAGGAGGGTTTTGTTCCTCTTACCTCAGCCTCAGCTTCTTTAACACAATGCCTGGCACATGGTAGGTGTTTGATAAATATTTACCAAATGAAGGGATTCCCTGCAATGACCTGGAAGACAAGAAGGTGGAATAAAAACTCACAAGCCAAAAGTGGCTGGGAGAAGGTTTTCCAAATCCCAGTGCTGTGTGAGATAGGGCCCGCTGATGTTCACTTTTAGAAGCTTCCCATCTGATCTGCCTTGTTCTCTTCAGAGGCATAGCTATGCTTCGCTGCCAAGGTCCACCTAATTACACATTACCTTTCAGGACCCTTTCAGAGTAGCCGGGTCCAAACTCCACAACAACTTCCTGCCTTAGCTCCAAATCTGAGCTGCAGGCCTAGTGTGGTGGTTCACGCTAATCCTAGCACTTTGGGAGGCCGGGGCAGCAGATCACTTGAGCCCAGGCCTTAGAGACCAGCCAGGGCAACGTGGCACAACCTCATCTCTACAAAAAACACTAAACATTAGCTGGGGCTTGTGGCGTGTGCCTGTAGTGCCAGCTATTCAGAGGTCTGAAGTGGGCGGATCACTGGAGCTGGGGAGATCGAGGCTGCAGTAAGCCGTGATCATGCCACTGCCTTCCAGCCTGGATGACAGAGTGAGACTCTTGTCTCAAACAAACAAAAACTACACCTCTGGAGCTAATTTGTTGGGAGTTAAGAGCTTATCCTACTGCGGTGTCACTATGAGTGATATTGGGTGGCTTTAACATTGGGGGTGTTTACATTTCTAAAAAGAAAAGTGCCCCACAAAGAATGTAAAGTTTTAGTGTGTACAGGGGTCTTCAGGAGAAAAAAGGCAATAACTCCAGTAATATTCAGTAGCTGACTGTCCCGCCCACCCGCCACCCACAGCCTAGGCAGGGGCTGGACTCTCACCTCAGCCCCTCCTCAGGTACCCTGGATGTGGATGGTCCCTCAGTGTGAACCCACCAGGGCTCTGACCCTGGCTGCTCTTCCCACTGTTGTGGAGCCTCTGTGGGTGTGGCCCATGCAGGGGGCCTGCTCAGGAGACCGAGTGCCCTTTAAGTCTCAAGTCCTAAATTTTTGAAGCACCTATGTCAGATGTTCAGGATGGAAGAGACTCAGATGCTCACATCATAGTAAAAGAAAGAATCCATCCCACTCTCTCAGGTGTGATGGAATTAAAATTAAATAACAATCAATAATCAAAATGATCATATTCTCTGTGTTGACTTTATCATTCAGCCGACGCCTATAACCCAGGGATGGATCAGACATTGTAGAGGAAGAGTTTATTTCTTCTTTCTGAAGGCTCCATCAGCTGGAGTTTTTGTCCTGCGATGTAGAGAGGAGACTTTGCTTCAAGGTAAGTTAGGACTGAGCACAGTGGCTCACCCATGTCATCCTAGAACATTGGGGAGGCTAAGGTAGGAGGATCACTTGAGCCCAGGAGTTCAAGACCAACCTGAGAAACAGTGAGATGTATTCTGTTCAAAATTTTAAAAAATATATTAGATGGTCATTTTGGTGCTTTCTCTTGACTGTTCAGGAGACTGCAGAATCACTTGAGCCCAGGAGCTCAAGGCAGCAGTGAACTATGATGGACTCACTGCACTCCAGCCTGGGTGACAGAGCAAGTCCCTATCTCTAAAAAAATAAATAAATAAATAAAAATAAAAATAAAGAAAAGAAAAGAAAAGAAAGTGACCTGAGTTAGAACAGGACATTTGGACTTTTTTTTATTAAAATTGTATTTCAAATGTTGTAAAACTTCATAATCAGCATTTTAACCTTTTAGGAAGTGGAATCTGCTCAATTACAGAAAATATAAAAAATGCAGAGAAGCAGAAAGATGGTAAACACCTGTGTCCCCACTGGGAGGCTCAGGATGAATCTTTGCCTGTCAGAGCCTCAAAGATGCCAATGAAAAGGGGCCCTGGAGCTGTGCTTTGCAGCTACCCCCTGAGTTTCTACCCCTGGTTTCTGTGCATGTGGTGTCTGTGCAGGACGACTTAGTGTAGTCACACTGTATGAGTTATTTTGAATCTTGCTTTCCAAACTTTATTATTATCAATAAGCAACTTTATATGTTATCACAAACTCTTCTTAAACAGTACTTTTCCTAGCTGTATACTATTTTCAAAAAATGATGTAGCTACTCTTCTTTTGCAAGTTCTTCTTCCTTATGGTAAATAGTATCTGATTAATATCCTTATACCTAAAGAGTCTTCTATATTTTGGATTTCATTGTAGAATTATAGATTTCTCAAATGTATTTGGTCAAAGTGCATGAACTTTTTTTTTTGTTTTGCTTTTGAGATGGAGTCTCACTCTGTCACTGAGGCTGGAGTGCAGTGCCACAATTTCGGCTCACTGCAACCTCCACCTCCCAGGGTCAAGTCATTCTTGTGTCTCAGCCTCCCGAGTAGCTAGGATTACTGGCGTGCACCACCACACCTGGCTAATTTTTGTATTTTTAGAAAAGATGGGGTTTCTCCATGTTGGTCAGGCTGGTCTCGAACTCCTGACCTCAGGTGATGCACCTGCCTCGGACACACATGTTATAAAATTGCTTCTCAAAAGCAGCATACCAATTATCTTCACCATCATTCACCCCTTATTTGTCAAGTCCCTCCTCTGTACTGGGATGTTCTAGATGCTGGGGATGCAAGTGGTGACTGGACGAGGTCCTGGCCTCAAAGAATATGTTTCAGTGGTACAGACGACAACTTCCAAATTTATTCCAATATCAGTGATAATTGTTATGGAGAAAATATACCTGGATTAGAAGATTGGTGGTGGTGAGGATGGCAGGAGATATATTTTGTTGGATAAGAAGTTCCTGAGAACTTGACTAAGGGACATTTGAGCAGAGAACTGAATGGCATGAGGAGTGAGCCATGTGGATCCCTGGGGAGCAGGTGCCTGTGGGAGTCCCAGCAGGAGCTGGTGGCAGAGACAGGATGGAGCAGTGACAAGAGACTGGTGCGAGTGGAGATGAGTGAGCTGGGCTGAGGCTGGTGGGATGAGGCCACAATGGCCAGAGAGGCCCTGTGATGAGGGGCTGATAGGAAATGGTGAGAGGAAGGGAAGAGGCTGGAGCGTTTCTGGGACGTGGTGTTGAGGATGTGCTCTAATCCCCATTTGAAAGGTTCACTCTGCCTGTTGTGTGGGTGATGGAAAGCTTCATGAGAGGCAGCAGGCAGCCCAGCTGGAAGGCCCTTCTGGTTTACTATCCTACAGAGGATGGCTCTGGGGAGGAGGCAGTAGAGGACTGTGAAGTGATTGGATTTGGGGTTAATACATTTTTCAGATGGTCTTAGCAGTTATTTAATAGAGAACCACTCATTTATTTACTGAACTTCATTCCACAGTTGATTCCAGATGGCTTATTGCAACAACCAAATAATAAATATACATGTGTTATTTAAAAACCAACAGCTAGGAAAGTATAGACTTAAAATATTAAGGCTGGGGTAAAGCTAGAACACTACTAGGCAAGAAGGAACCTCTGAAACATTTGCCAAAATTGACTTTACTGTTTACCTAGCCATGGATTTGTTGGCTCACAATTTTATTGCATCAGGGAGGCACAGAGGGGGGTGACAGTACAGGTCACTTGGCCCTTGTTTCCTGTTTCAGGAACATTTTCCTGTTTTACACTTAAAGTCAGAGCAAATTATGTAACTGCAGTTTGTTCAAAAATGAAGACAACACCTAAAAAGTCAGAAAGTAAATGTACAAACCCCAGGGGTCTAAGGAGAGTCTGCATTTCTCCCCCAAAATGTCCTCACCCTGCGCTATTGAATGGAGAGGGTCCTTTCCAGGGGCCCTAAGATGCAGGGGCAATTGGGCTGCAGCCCTAGCTAGAGATGTCCTTTATACCTGCAGTTTCCTTATGCCTGGCAGTCAACTTCAGTGATCTCACCTGAGCTAGAAACTTGTTGTTTTGATATTGGTTCTGTGTGAGCCTTTGTGTAGGCTTAAAAATGTGACATGGAAATTTTGCTATAATGGTTTTTCTTTGATGGAATTTGACATGCACGGTGGCTCTGGCTTCCCTGTTGGTCCCCGGAGAGAATTTAGTGTCCTGCAGCTTTTTTTTCAAGATCCTTGTGTGTAAGAGGGGTCAGGAGACTTGGAGTCAGGGAATCCTCCAATCTCACCCTCCTCTCTAATGCTTTCCAGTCAGGGGGCCTTGCCTCTCTGCACATCTGATTAATATAATTGTCCCAGCTCCTGAACAAAAAGCACAGGTGCACATAACACTCACTCCTGCATGCAGTGCCAAGGTGGGGAGGTTTCCTGAATGCCAAGTTTAGCACTTTGACTCCCATTCACACACACACAAACACACACACACGTACACACACTCTCACACACAGATACACACACTAACTCATACAGGCACATACAGTTGCACACACATTCGCACACATATTTAGACACATTCACACACACGGGCACACACACACACAGCACACACACACACACACACAGCCTGAAGGAGCATTGTGGGGCGGGCTGACTTCAGGGGCGGAGTAACAGGAGTGTCTCAGGTCCCTCCCAGTGGCCTTTGTCTCTTTTTCCTGGAGGTGGAGGAGTCTGTAGTCCATGAGGGGACGTCCTCTGAAGAAGGGGGAGATACTCAGGAGCGGGGTCCAGAGATGGACAAGGATGGGAAAGTGGAGACAAAGTGGAGGGGGCGGGGCAAGAAGAGAGCACGCAGGAATGGGGAGGGGGAGGACCTTCTAGCGGTCAGAAATATCACACGCAGAATTTGGTTCTTGGTTTTTGTGTTTTATTAAGATGGATTTAGCACACCAGCCGGATTGCGAGATATGGAGTCTACATTGCAAAGGACAAGTCTTCATCTCCTCCTAGTTTGAACTCATCAGTAATAGCTGGGAGAAGGGTGCCAGAAGCCTTGTGTGGGGCTCGCAACGCCCCGTTGCAGTGATCCCATTCTCTGCACCCCAAGGACCTCTCCTTCAGGGACCATGTTGGTCCCACCTTCCAACTGGAAGGAGAGGAAGGAGAAGTCTGAAGGCTTCGGATCCTCCCTAGCGCGCCTTTTTCTCTGCCATTTATTCTGAGTGTCCTTGCCTCTGCTCCACTACCGCAACCTCATTAAGACAAAGCACATCCTGCGCGCTTGGGCCAGAAATCCTCCTTTGGCCTCTGACTCACTGGTGCCATTTCACTGTGTCCTGTCCTTCGGGCCATTGTCACTGAGTGAAGACCCAGAGAGCTTGGAGCCCAAGAGAGCTGGATTCTTAGAGCGTTGCGGTCCACATGAACATTCTTGAGATTTCTTCAGATCTGAAAGTCAGCCTGAGTTTTTAGACTTGCTTCGAAAGGCTTTGGCCCTTGGAAAAAGGAAATCAACACTCCAGGAACAAGATTTTCCTCGACTTTGTCTCAACCCAAAGACACTATAGCAACCCAGTTTTCAAACGTGCTTTGAAAATAAATGGTACAGCGTGTCCCCACTGGATTTTGCGTTTCCCTTTTTATTATAGCCCGCCCCTTTTGTAAAATAGTTACATATCTCTCTACTGCACTGAAAACAGCTCTATCAAAGACACTTTGAAAAGATTTAATGACATGAAAATATGAAGTCCCCTTAAAAGTGAGTTTCTGGAGTTGGGTTTTAATTAACACTATGGTTTTTAAAATCCTGTAACTATTTGGGTGTGTGGCTTACCTTTATAATATTTTCAAACAAATATTTTTCTTAACCACCATACAAATTCAAGTTTATTATTTTTATTTTTAAATTTTCTTTATTCATTTTTGAGACAAGATCTCTTTCTGTCATCCAGGCTGGAGTATAGTGGTCAGATCCTAGCTCACTGCAGCCTCAAACTCCTGGGCTCAAGGTATCCTTCAGCTTCCAGAGCTGATTACATGCCTGAGCCATCGTTCCTGGCTAAAATCCAAGTTTATACTGTAATATAAAATTCCAGCATTTCAGAGAAAGTGAAAGTCACAAAGTTATCCCAGTCCCTGGGTTCCCTGTCAAAATTTTGGTGAGTAATCCTCTGGGTTTTCCCTTAATATACTTAAAATATATATTATGTAAGTGACATTACTGGTATTATAATTCCATACATCCTTGTCCTTTTAAAAATGGGTAAAAATAGGCTGGGCACAGATCTTCTCATTTGAAAGCTCATCGTCCTCTTTTTAACGACTGCATGGAATTTTATCGCATG
Source organism: Macaca thibetana thibetana (assembly GCF_024542745.1). Taxonomy (NCBI): domain Eukaryota; kingdom Metazoa; phylum Chordata; class Mammalia; order Primates; family Cercopithecidae; genus Macaca; species Macaca thibetana. The sequence continues at coordinate 29,642,471 of NC_065581.1, read as the reverse complement.
GCTGTTCTTTAGGGGACTATGGAAATGTTATTAATCTTCATTGTGGTAGTGGATACGTGGGTGTGTAAAACAGCCAAAGAGTAAAACTCAATGAGCTGTACATTTCAAATAGATACATTTATTGCATGCAAAGTATGCCCCAAAACGGTTTAAAAATATTATCCTATTTGAGATTTGTACTTTGATTTTGTAAAACAAAATGAAACCCTTGTTCTTGTACCCAAGAGACACACCCTGGCACATCTGGAGGCAGAAGCTCATGTTCTCTGTTACTTGACCTCGCAGCCTCTGAAATAAGAATAATAAGCCGTATATTTACAGATTCACAGAGGGAGAAAAAATGCTGTGGTTAAAATGTTCATAAATAACAAAACTAGGAAAAGGGCAAAAATAAAAGTTAGAAATAATAAAACTACATCTTTTAAATATTATTCTCACCTTCACCTTTTCCCTCCCCTTTTCTCCCTCTCCCTTTCTTTCTTCAACACTCACCCCATCTTTCTCCATTCTCTGCTCTTGACCCCCGCTGTATTCCAGCCTCACACAACACCAACACACTTCACCGCGTCTGCCTGGGGAAGGTCAGGGAAGGGACGCGAGGCAGCGCTGTCACCGTATTCTGTGAGCCGCAGCGCCCTGGGCACTGCTGACCTTGTATCATTTCAGTGAAGGTCACTCCAGTCTTTGATGGAGGCCACACTCGGGGCTTAAATTAGGATCCTCACTGAAGTGGCGGTACCCTGGGAGGCTTTTTCCTGGCCTCTTAGTTGTGGGTTTTCCTGCGGGCGGCAGAGCCCGTTTCCATCAGAACCGGCCAGAGGCGAACGCTGCCTTCCTGGGGTGGCGGAGCAGCTGGAAGCGTTTATGGATCCTAGAATCCATGGGCGGCCCGTGGAAGGGGCTGAAGCTCATTTTCCTACTCACCTGGCTCCGAATCCTCCGCGGTGCTGTTTCAAGCGAGTCAGATTCCAGATCGCGCTCCAGCCCGGACTCGGAATTTCTGCCCCGCGGGTCTGCATTTCACTGCGGCAGGTGTGAGTGACCCGCAGCTGGAGACCAGAAGCCTGAAGGCAGCTCCGCCCTCCCCAGCCCGCAGCGCCGTTATTCCGTTTCTATATCAGTAACACGTCTGGTTTTCCGTAGACCAGGGCGGGGTGACGGTGATCCCAGTCCTCGCAGTGAACTCCGGGCCGCAGACTTGAAAACGCACGCGGGCGCCCAGTGCAGCCCTGCCCTGAGTCAGCAAGCGACCGCGCTGGGCCGTTTCTCTTTCTTTTCAGGACCCAGCAGTGGCGCCTAAAGTCTGCACGGAGAAAATCGCCTGTGTGTTGGTAAGTCCAGGGATCTAAGGCGAGTGCTGAGGGAGAAAACGTAGTTGATGGCCTGAGAAGAAGGGGCTGAAGGTTGGGTAGAGGGGGAGGGCTTTGGACAGAAAAGACCTGGGAGGTTTGGCTGGGGAGGGGCAGCCAGGCCTAGGCCCTGGGGAGCGACTCACCCAAAGTCCAAGATCATCACTGTCTCCCCTACCCCAGAAAGGGAGGGACACGCTTGATGTCGCGATCACCTCTAAACGCGTTGGAACAAACTTTGCGTATTATTATTATTATTATTATCGTCATTGAAGTATTAAAAGTCTTTTTGGGGGTTAGCTGAATGAGACCCTTTGCTGGAACTGGCACAGGGAGAAAAAGTCCTCGAGACAGGGTAGACACTGTGGAGGGAAGGGCTTGGGACAAGTGTCAGGAGAGCTTGGTCTATCTCCTTCTCTACCCTCACTACCCTTGTGACCTTTAGCAGTGTAAATAATCCCTCTAAGGTGGGGACAGGACCCCAGTCCCTGCTGTGCTCAATAAATTATGATGATTGAAATAAACAGTCAGTGAATGTGGTTGGGAAAAGTAAGTAATTGTTAAAACTCTGTGATGTATGACATTTTCATCTACAGAAAAGTGCAGGCTAGGGGTCTTGGGGAATGGTTAGTAATCATAGGTATAGTTCCGCTTTAAAAAATAATGTTCGTAAGACTGACGAAGATGGAATGGACACAGTTCCTGATCATGGATAGTTCACTGTCTAATGGGGGTTGGTACCAGATGCTAAATGACAGCTGGATGTGGTTGCACTCGCCTGTAGTCCCAACTACTCAGGAGGCTGAGGTGACAAGATTGCTCCAACCCAGGCATTGGAGGCTAATGTGAGCTGTGATCACACAGCTGCACTCCAACTGGGTGACAGAGTGAGATCCCCCAGCTCATTATAAAAAAAAAAAAAGGCAGGCTGAGTTGGTACCATCAGGGATGTTCAAACCATGGACTAGAATAGTGGTTCTAAAACTTGACTACACATTGGAACCATCCAGGGAGCTTTAAAAGATGCTAAGGCTTAGGTCTAACCTAGGCTTACTGATTCCATTGGTTTGGGCTGTGGCCTGGGACCGTGGATATTAAAACCTCTCCAGGTGGTTCTGTGAAGACAGGTTTGAGGACTCCTGGCTAGATGCTCTGAACACAAAGAAATGTGTGTTTGGGAGGAGGCAGTTCTCTCAATTGAAAGAGGCTTTCTGGACAGCGTTATTATTAGTGGGATACAATTCATGTGCCTCATAATTTACCAATTTCAAGTGTACAGTTCAGTGGCTTTTAGCATAATCAGGTGGTTGTGCCACAGTCGCCATTATCTAATTGGAGAGACGTTTAACTTTTTTTTTTTTTAAGCAGTGGGAGTAGAGAAGGAACAAAGAAATCTGTAATTGGTCGTGAACTTTCTAATTCGCATGTGGCCCCGCCCTCCCCGCTTATGATTGGTCCTAGGATCCAGGCGTCCATTTTCATTGGGTGAGCAGTCGCAGGGGTGGGGCTAGGTTACTGATGAAGTTTCGGCGAGGCCTTCTTTCTCCACAGCCCGGCTGAGTCCCCGCTTTTTTTTTTTTTTTTTTTTTTTTTTTTTTTTTTTTTTTTTTTTTTTGAGATGGAATCTCGCTCTGTCGCCCAGGCTGGAGTGCAGTGGTGCAATCTCAGCTCACTGCAAGCTCTGCCTCCCGGGTTCACGCCATTCTCCTGCCTCAGCCTCCTGAGTAGCTGGGACTACAGGCGCCCGCCATCACACCCAGCTAATTTTTTGTATTTTTAGTAGAGACGGGGTTTCACCGTATTAGCTAGGATGGTCTCGATCTCCTGACCTTGAGATCCGACCGTCTCAGCCTCCCAAAGTGCTGGGATTACAGGCGTAAACCACCGCACTTGGCCGAGTCCCTGCTTCTTGAGCCATTGTTAGGTTGGCAAAGTTGAGGCCGAGGAGCTGGGACGCGTCCTGCTATTCCTGGCAACACAGTGCCTACACTGTAAGAACAGCTGAGCAGCTGCCACAGTTCCCATCCAGCCCTGCAGCCCTCCTTTTTATTATTTGCTGACCCCGTAGTCATTTGAGTTTATGAACCTCGTTCTGATTTTCCTTATGTAGCCCCCCTGCTTTGCTGCAGGCTTACTGAGAACTAGCTTCTAAGAGTGACATCATTTCCATTTTAAAATTCCTGACCTCAGTACTTGTTAAAGGTGTACTCACAAATCTAATTATTCCCTGTCCCATAGGGACTTTTCTAAGCGGGTACATGTTAGACACCTGCTGTTTAGAAGGAATAGGGAAGTTCTTAATGTCCTTCTTACATTGTTCCAATACTTTCTTTAAGTTTGTACAAGGATTTAAGGGAGCACTGGGTTTAGCTCCTTCATGACCTCTAGATTTCTTTTCCTCCGACCTTCCTGTTACCCCGATCTCCTTGTCCTCTGCTTTGTGAGATGTATGGGCCAGGGAGCAAGTGTTACGGGATCCCAGGTCTTTTCACTGGGTGAGGGCTCTTTACTAGGCCCTCCTCGCTAGTTCCCTAGGGGGAACATGGGGGTTAATTCACTAATCCAACAAACAGCGTAACCCTTCTCCTCTTGTGAGGACGGGGTTGTATCAGTCACATAGAGAATTAAAGCTGGCGTACCCAATCCTTATTTGAGCTAAACTTAGGCTCAAAGACCAAAGGCTGACTGATGGGCTCTTTAGGCCAGATAAAACAGCAATACTTTATTATTTTTTGTTTTTCCTTATTCCTGGTTCGGGGGTTATTCCCCCAAGCCTGTAACATCCTCCTCAGTGGACTATCTGGGGGGATGCTGGAGGGGGGCTCCTTCCTTTGTTCCCTAGGCCTAGAATTTTTGCTTCCCATTTTCAGCTGCTCCCTGTGTCTTAGTTTCCCTGTGTACTCAACCCCCCTTACTGGAGGTCTCTTCGTACCCTGTGAGTCAACTACTTTTTCGGTCTCCGGCTGTTTCCCTCACAGGAGAATGGAACGGCGGTTTAGGACTCCGCCCTCGCTTCATATCTAAGATGTCTCAGTCACACGCACTCAAACTCCGAAAATGTCCAACCACCAAGACAGTGCGCATAGTCCAGTCTTCCTACCCGGGCTCATGCATGAGGTTGCCTGATTGTCGCAGTGCCTGCTTCCCCCCCTCACCCATATCACTTTCGTTGTCTCCTGAATAACAGTTTCGAGTTTGTCCATGGCTTCTGTGGGAAGCCGGGACATCCGGACAGAATGGACCACATGTGTCCAGTGGTACGCATATCCCCTTTCAGCCAGAGTCTCACTTCACGCAAGCACAGAGAATCCCATACAGGCCACTAGATTTTGAGAAACAAACTCACTCATCCAAACCCAAAGTATGGACTCAGAGACTCAGAGAACAGCAAAAGTGAGACTTTTAGTGACAGTTTTGCAATATCGGGTGTCTGGAATGCAGGCACACCAGGGACGGTTTCAACAGTGTATTCCCTAGTGCTCAAGTCCCTCCCCCAGTTCCTCATTAGCTGAGTACTACGGGGTTATGATCTTCCTGGACATCATAAATTGGTACTTTGATTAAGACTTTGAGTATGTTCTTTACGTCTTTTTGCTGCATTTTGTTGCAGCCCATAACCCATTGCGATTGTCTCAGGACTCCTTAAACATTTGACTTATGACCCTAACAGCTGCACCTAGTTGATAAGAAAGGGTACAATTATCTACGCTGCAAGCTAGCCTAAACTAAATTTTTGGTGAGGTAGGGAGGGGGTCGTTGAGGTGGGGAGGGGGACCCCAACCGATAGGCACCTGGCTGGTGCATGAAAGGGAAAGCAAGAAGGAGAGGGAGTGGTGGCTTAGTACATTTTGCTTCTTTATCTCTTTATGACCATGTACCCTGCTTAAACCTATACTGAGGCACATAGAATTGAACATGAACCATCACATGCAGGCTATTTTTTATACCCTTAAGTCCTTCCCAAGCCAGGGCTGAGCCAAGACAATCCACTGTCCAGCTGTGGCCTCCTCCTGCTGCAGGTGAGGAGTGGGCCGTAGGGAGGGCCGTGGCACCTGCTCTGTCCCCATCCCGCTCTGTCTCTCAGGCTGATCAGGGCGCATCCAGGTGGATGAGTTGGGAATCGCTTGCTGATTGCTGAGGGCCTGGATGATCACTATCTCAGAGTGAGCAAACAGTAAAGGCGGCTGTGATCTGGTGAGGGGTTAGAAACTGGAGAGGAATCAAGGACAGGCAGAGCCTCTAGTCCCTCCCTCTCTGCATCCCTCCCCCATGTTTCTCCAGCCATCAGAAGGACACCAAGAAAAAGACCCACGAGGCTGACTGAGGGCCTCTGCATGCGCAGTTCTCTTTGTGGCCTCCCTTGTACCAGGGAGGGTCCTGAGTGCACACAGCCATCCTCTTCCACTTGGCAGCTCCCCATGCGCCTCATCCGAGAGCTCTCTCTCAGGGATGTTGTGTCTTCTGGGTCGCTCGAGGCCATGCTTTTTCCAGGTTCCCACCATGTGGCCCCTGCCTCCCTGTGTTTCCTTGCAGATGATATGGACAAGGTGATAAGCGGATGTCCCTGGGCTATTTGGAGAATGGGGACCAGCACCCTGTCAGGGCAGCTGGTTCCCTGTTTTCATCCTATGTCCAGGTGTTAGTTTTTCCAGCCCCCGAGAATCATAGTCCCCAGGGGCTGTGTTTTTGGGGCTTTGTTCTGTGTTTTGTGGTCTCACCTTGCCTTTCCTGAGCCAATTTTTTCTTCTTAATGTAATCATTGCCTGGTAAGTTTAAAATAAGAGAGAGAATAATTTCCCCCATAGTCAGGTTGTTTGAGGAAAAGAGAAAACAGAAATTTTTGTTTCTGCAAAGACAGAGGCAGTGCAGGGGACAGTGAGAGGCTGGGGTGTTCAGGAAACCCGAGTCTTTCTGCCATTTCCCCACTTCTGTGTGCCTGGCCAGTGGGGTGGTGGTGTCTCATTCTTGAACCTAATGGCACTGTTAGTCAGTCCCTCAGGCCTGGGCAGATGGGATGGTTTGTCCCCTGCCCTGCAGCAAGAGGGCCCCATCCAGGAGGCACCACAGCACGGGGGAGTGCAGGTCTGTGGTCGCTCCTGCTCTCACCTGTGGTGTCTCCTATAGGGGGATTCTCAGCTTTGGTTCCCTGTAGGCAGGAATGGTTTCCTCGTAGGTCACTGGAACATTGCCCAGAAAAAAGGTATGAAAATCACATGTCAATTTCTCAAAATTCCTGCTTTAAATGTTGATGTCCATCAACATAATTTCAGTTGGGACCGATACTGATGTAAAGCATGTTGAATGGAACAGGAACTCAAATTTGGAGCTTCCTTTCTCTGAGGGTCCATGTGGGAGATGATGGTTGTGGCAGTGGCAGTCCCCAGGTGCAGAGGGGGTGGAGGCTGCCTCAGGCTGAGGGGTCTGAAGAAACACCCTACTCCACAAGGAAAAGGAGAAGATCCCCTGTGGGCTTCACTGGCAGTGGCCTGGGTGGAATCCCTGCGAGGAACGTGGCAGGAAGGTCCTGCAGCCCCACCAAGCGGCAGCCCTGGGGTGGAGCTGCATTTCCAGGGGTGAGTGGACAGTCAGGAGCAAGCATAGCCCACATGCAGGTTATGGGGAGGGGAGACTGGGCCTCCTTGAGCAAGGGAATCAGCAGCATCACGTCAAGTGCAGACTCCATGGCAGCCACATATTTCCACGCTGGACCTGTGAGCCCCAGGGCTTCCTGATGGGATCTCCAGTTAGGAGTTGTCTGCTTAGAGCTGGGAGGGGAGGAACAGTGAGCCACCTCTGGAGTGCAGAACCCACAATGTGCAGGGTCTGTCCTGGTGTGCAGGTGCCTCCGCAGATGAGGAGGGACTGAGGACTGAGTGGGGAGAAGGACTGTGTGTGTGTGACCCAGCCCAGGTCTGGAGGGACATGGAGATAGGGCCAGGGCCTCTCTTTGGGGAGGCCTCCCACTGTGTCAGGGTTGGTCAGGCGTGAGAGGAGGGGAGGGCACTGAGTTTCCTCCTGGGTCTTGTTCCTTAGTCCTGGGGTCCTTTCGCTCCCTGCGCGATGGGTGCTGAGCACAGGGCAGGTGCTGATGCTGATGGAGTCATGGGAGGGGACTGGCAGGGGCTGGGAAAAGTGCCATGGGAGGGAGAAAAAAGTGGGGACGTCATCTTCACTCAGAGAAAGAGTGAATCTAATTTTGGAGTGACTGAGGAAGGAGAAGCCCTCAGGGAATAAAAAGCAACACGCTGCACCCAGTGGAACATTTACTGTTTTTCTCTTTTCTCCAGAGCATGGGAACCTACAAGGCCTGGATCAACACCTAGTTGGGACAGGAGACCACCAAGGCAGTGCACAACTGGGATTTCAGTCTCTCGTGTCATCTCCTGGTTCCACTGGTGCCACTGAGGGCAGCTAGACTCTGCAGCCAGGCGGCCTGGATTCAACTCCCTACCTGGGTCTCACCAGCATTTTCCCTCTTGGTGCCTTAGTTTCCTCATCTATGAAATAGGGAAACTAACAGCATTTATTTATTGTGGTTAGATGAATGAAAAGGGTTAGTATATATGAAGTGTTTGCAGCTGTGCCATATTATTTTTGTTATTTTATTATATTTTGATATATTACATATGCTGTAATTGCATTATTATAGGTGACCTTTATGAGTGAGTGTCCTGGTGACGGCTCTTCCTGGGGAGCCCAGGACCAGCTTCCCTGGCACCTTGAGGTCCTATCACCCCTGTTACACTCTCACCCCATTCTACTCTGTCTTCATATTTTATGCTATTGATATTTAGTTCTTAAACAGACATTTCTGGTCTGTGTTTTAATTCAAGTGTCTGGGAAGGGATAGAGTGTGAGGTTCAGGAGAGAAGGAGAGGTCTGTCTTGATGCCTTGACACAGCACAGAGAAATCTCCCCCCTCGCCCACATCGCTCTGTCAGTTCTCAGTGAGGGACAGATTCACAGCAACTTATACAATTATAAGTTGGAAGAATGAGGGAAAGAGAGAGAGAGAGAGAGAGAGAGAGAAAGCTGAACTGGAATAGGTTAGGGGTTGTGTCCCACTAGGAACCATAATTGATCTTTGCCATTTTGAAAGTGTGTCCCCTGAGCTGCCTTCAGAGAGTTCAGGAGGGAAACCTGTTTTCACAGAAATACTAAGATGCCATCTGCCTGTTTCATTATGTTGACTTTTCCATTAATGCTGCAAATGCCATGGTAGGTAACACACCCAGCACCTTAGCAGAACCAAGGCAGTGGCTCCAAACTGCATTCCCACTTAAGAATCTTTTTGATGGAGAAGGAAAAAAATTTATGTTCATTAAATTTTAATCCTTGAGTACATGTCTTTAATATTTTTGTGAGAAAATGGGAAATATGCATAAAACACTTACTGCACAGAGAAGCAGGATGGTAGCCTTGAGAAAGGGCACTTGTGTGACTCAGTTATGAGTTCAACCAGCAGATCTCATTCACCCACAGAAAGACAATGGCATTATTTCCAGTTTGGGGAGTATTATGAATAAAGCTGCAAGAGTATTTGTGTACAGGTTTTTTTTTTTTTTTTTGAGACGGAGTCTCACTGTCGCCCAGGCTGGAGTGCAGTGGCCGGATCTCAGCTCACTGCAAGCTCCGCCTCCCGGGTTCACGCCATTCTCCTGCCTCAGCCTCCCGAGTAGCTGGGACTACAGGCGCCTGCCACCTTGCCCGGCTAGTTTTTCGTATTTTTTAGTAGAGACGGGGTTTCACCGTGTTAGCCAGGATGGTCTCGATCTCCTGACCTCGCGATCCGCCCGTCTCGGCCTCCCAAAGTGCTGGGATTACAGGCTTGAGCCACCGCGCCCGGCCGTGTACAGGTATTTTGTGAATACAAAGTTTTCCCTTGTTTGAAATAAGTGCCTAGTAGGGCAATTGCTAGTCATAAGGTAAACTGCATGTTCAGTTTGAAGAAAACTGCAATATCCATTTCCAGAGTGGCTGTCCCATTTTAAAATACATTCCTACCAGCAATATAAGAGTGACCCAGTTTTTCTGCATCCTTGCCAGCATCTGTTGCTACCTTTATTTTGTATTTCAGCCATTCCTATCATTGTGGATTTAATTTGTGTTCTCTTACTGGATAATTATGTTGAGTGTCTATTCCTCTGCTTGTTAGCCCAGTGTTTATCCTCTTTAGTGAAACGTCTGATTGTGTCTTGCTCATTGCCTATTGTGTATTTGGATTTCATTTTTACTGTCGAGTTTTTAAATTTCTCCATATATTCTGAATATAGTCTTTACAGAATATGTTGTCTGTAAATATCTTCTCTCGTTCTGTAGCTTGTCTTTTTAGCTCTTCACAGATCTCTCACAGAGCAACAGTTTTTAGTTTTGATAAGATCCAATTTGTTAATTTTTTCTTTGATGGATCATGCTTTTAGTGTTATGTCTAAGAACTGTTTGTCCAGTCTTAGTTCTGATGATTTTTTCTTAAAAGATTTGCAATTTTAAATTTTAAATTTATTTATTAAAAAATTTTTTTGCCTAGGCTGGCCTTGAACTCCTGGGCTCAAGGGATCTTCCCACCTCAGCCTCCTGAGTAGTTGAGAATACAGACCTGTGACACCACACCTGGTTCAATGTTTGTCATTTTGATTCTGTGTTTTACATTAAAGCTTGTGATTCATTTTGAGTTATTTTTTGTATAAAGTGTGAGGTTTGGGCTGAGGTTATTTTATTCCACTGTGTTTGTCCAGCTGCTCCAACACCATTGATGGGAAAGCGCTCCTTTCTTCATTGAATTGCTTTTGTGCTTTTGTAAAAGTCAGTTGAGCATATTTGTGTGTTTTGCTCATTTTTACTTGAGTTGCTTGTCTTCTTACATTGAATTTAATAACTTGTCACATATTCTGGATACAAGTTCTTCATCACAACTGTAATTTGTGATAAATTGTGAAATATTTTCTCCTAGTCTATGGCTTGTCTTCTCATTTTCTCAATAATGTGTTTTGGAGCACTAAAGTTTTCAATTTTTTTTTTTTTTTTTTTTTTTTTTTTGAGGCAGAGTCTCACTGTATCACCCAGGCTGGAGTGCAGTGGCGCAATCTTGACTCATTGCAAGCTCCACCTCCCAGGTTCACGCCATTCTCCTGCCTCAGCCTCCTGAGTAGCTGGGACTACAGGTGCCCGCCACCACACCAGGCTAATTTTTTGTATTTTTTAGTAGAGACGGGACTTCACCATGTTAGCCAGGATGGTCTCGATCTCCTAACCTCATGATCCACCTGCCTTGGCCTCCCAAAGTGCTGGGATTACAGGTGTGAGCCACTGGGCCAGGCCTAAAGTTTTAACTAAGCCCAACTTCTCTTTCTCTCTCTCTCTCCTTTTTTTTTTTCATTTGTAGATCATGCTTTTGGTATTTTATCTAAGAATCTTTTGCCTAACTACCCAAAGTCACAAAAATTTTCTCCTGTATTTTCTTTGAGAAATTTTATAGTTTTAAGTCATAAATGTTAGCTCTTTAGGGCTATAATTTGTTTGAGCTGATATTTTATATGGTGTTAAGTGTCACATTGTATTACCTATGCAACTTCATTGAAAATCAATTAAAAAAATGTAAAAATATCTTTCTAGATTCTCACTTCTGTTCATTGATCTCTATGTCTCTCAGTTTCACACTGTCTGGATTATTGTAGTTTTCTATGACATTTCATTTTTTTTTTTTTTTTTTTCCAAATTTGTGTTGACTCTTCTTCATCCTCTGCATTTTTCACATACATTTCTAGGATTATTTTGCCAATTTTCTATAAAATTTCTGCTGGGATTTTGATAGCGATTGTGTTGAAACCATAGATCTATTGGGGGAGAATTGCCATCTTAACAATATTATTGAGCTTTCCAACCGCATCTCTCCGTTTATTTAGACCTTTAATTTCTCTCAGTAATGTTTTGTACTTCTCAGCGAACAAACACTGCTCTCTTCCTAAATTTATCCCCATTTTGCTCTGTTTGTAACTACTGTGATAGGAAAGTTGAGGTTGTCATTGCTTGTACAGAGAAATGAGTTCATAATTAATTTTTATATTGATTTTATATCCTATGGGTACTTCTGGATTCATTTGCTAGTGCTAGCAGACTTTTACCCGCTTGTGAATTCTACAGACAAGGTCATGTTATCTGTGAATAGAGTTTTATGTTTTCCTTTTTACCTGGATGACTGGATGATTTTAATTTTTCATTTTTTGCCTTATTGCACTGACTACAATCTCCAGTACAATGTTAAATAGAAGTGATGGGATTGGACATCTTTGCACTGATCCCCATCTTAGAAGAAAAGCATTCAGTCTTTCTTCATTAAGCATGATTTTAGCTGTAGGTTTTTTATAGATTCCCTTTATCAGAGCGAGGAAGGTCCCCTCCATTCCTGTTTTGTTGAAACTTATGAACACGAGTGCTGTTAACCTTTTTGTCAGCTGTTTCTTCTGCACCTTTTGACATAATTATGTCTTTTATTACATTAATATGGTGCATTCCATTAGTTGATTTCCAGTTGTTAATCCAACCTTATATTCCTGGGATGAATCCCATTGGTCATGGAGTGTAATCCTTTTTTACGTGGCGTTGTATTGTCTGCCTATGTTTGTTAAGGATGTTTTCATTTATGTTTATTGTTGATACTGGTCTCTGGTATTATTTTCTTGTGAGTCATGCTCTGACTTTTATATTAGCAATGCCAGTTCTGTAAATGAGCTGGAAACTCTTGACTCCTCTCTTCTCATCTGAAAGAGCTTTTGAAATATTTGATAGAATTCACCAGTGAAGATATCCGGGCTTTGGCATTTCTTTGTGAGAAAGTTTTTAAATTACTGACTTAGTGTAGAGTTCTATTCAGATTTTCTATGAGGAGGAGTCAGTTTTGGCAATTTCTACCTTTGTGTGAATCTGTCTATTTTATCTAAGTGGTCTAACTTATTGACTTGAGGTTTTTTAGAGTATTCACTTAAAATGCTTTTTAATTCCTAAAGGGTCATTAGTGATAATCTCTCTTTTGTACACAATTTTGGTAATTTCTCTTTTCTTTCTTTTCTTTCTTTTTTTTTTTTTTTTTTTTTTTTTTTGAGACGGAGTCCCGCTCTGTCGCCCAGGCTGGAGTGCAGTGGCGCGATCTCGGCTCACTGCAAGCTCCGCCTCCTGGGTTTACGCCATTCTCCTGCCTCAGCCTCCAGAGTAGCTGGGACTACAGGGGCCCGCCACCTCGCCCGGCTAGTTTTTTGTACTTTTTAGTAGAGATGGGGTTTCACCGTGTTAGCCAGGATGGTCTTGATCTCCTGACCTCGTGATCCGCCCGTCTCGGCCTCCCAAAAGTGCTGGGATTACAGGCTTGAGCCACCGCGCCCGGCCCAATTTTGGTAATTTCTCATAACTTCTGTTTTGACTATTGATCAAGAAAACAGACAGAGGCAGCAGATGGCTGTGACAGATTCTCTAGCGGGAAGGCTTTGATCATACAGAGCTGGCAAGCCAGACTGATGCCAGCAACCCCAAAGGAGCTGCAAACCAATCTTGACAGGAACGTCACTGACTCTGGATTGGGCTATGCTTAAGCAGGGGTAGATGTCAATGCTTCAAGGGCTATAAAACAACCAGAAAAGAAGAGATTGCACCAATGCGGACTACTGAGTCCCATTTCTTTACACAAGAAAATACACTTTATAGCCTCAAATGGCCAACAATGCACAGGGAGATGTCCTCCTTAGGGAAAAACTTTGACAGAACATTGAAATGGTCAATTGAAACATTAGTTGTCTAAAAACTGCCAATCTAATTGTTGGGCAATTTATACCTCCATGAATGTGCTCACTGTCAACATGGGTGGGGCTGCAAGAGTGACTCCACTAGGTCACATCCTCTCTTTTTCCTGATGCATCAGGGCTCTATTGTTATGACTATACATACAATTCTTCCTAAGGGGAGAAGATGCTGGAGTAATGACTACACTTCACCTCAAATTTCTTTTTTCATATGTGATGCAGTGGTATCAGGAATAGGGATGCAAATAAAAATGCCAGAAACAGGAATTATCCCTAAGCAAAAAAACTATATTTTTACACCTTTATGTAAGAATACCCAAGCAAATCAAGGATTGTGCTGTGCCTTCATTTCATCTGGCAAAGTCAGGTTTACCTGTAAGTAGAGCTATGTAGCCTGGTGGTCCAATAGTCCCAACTAGTTCCTTCCCTATGTAACCTACCCTCTATGATCAAGAGGAGACTGAGGGAAGACATGCTAGAATACTATTGCTGCCTGAAGTCTTGGCCAGCACAGCAGCCAAACCTAATGTTACTTCCAAAACTTGAAAAGACTGATATAAAGGGACAGAAGGAGGAATAGTGGCTGAGGGTAAGTGAATAAATCAAACGGTTATATAATGAGGAAAATTCAAAATTAGCTTAACTCCTCAAAAGTGCTGTGAGCAAGAGAAGATATTGTCTCTTAGGTCAATTATACTGGATGCCTAAAAGGGTGAAGCCATATGTCCCTGAGACTATTCTTGTTTATGGAACCCGGTAAGATCGAGTGGTGCCTGCAAAGCTGAGTGACTTCATTCTGGGACACATATTCATACAAGAGGACGATAAACTGGCCTAATTTTGAATGACTGAATGAGACTCTGATAATATGCCAATACCTCTTTACTATCATAATTATTTTCCTGTAAAAGATATGTGGGCCAAAAAAGGTAATCTGAGATATAACAAAAACATTTTGTCCTTTTCCGTGGTTTATCCTAAAAACCTTACAATCTCTTGAGTGATAAGAGTGAGGGCCTCAGGCTGCTTCCACTCATGGCAGAAGGCAAAGGGGAGCTGGTATGTGCAGAGATCACCTGGTAACAGAGGAAGAGAGAGAGTAGGAAGGTGCCAAGCTCTTTTTAACAACTAGCTCTCCTGGAAACTAATAGAGCAACAATTCATTCACTCCCCAGAGAGGGCAGCATCTCTCTATTCATAAAAGATTGACCCCCATGACCCAAATGCCACCCATTAGGCCTCACGTCCAAAATTGGGGGTCACATTTTTAACATGAGGTATCAGGGAATAAATATTTATATCATTGCATCCTGTCCCTAGCCAGCCAAAGTTCAGGTTCTTCTCACATTACAAAATACAATAATCTTCTCCCAATTGTCTCAAATGTGTTAGGTTGTTCCAGCATCAACTCAAAATTCCAAAGTCTCATCTGAGATGGAAAGTAAGTTCTTATAGCTATAAACCTGTAAAATTAACAAAAAATATTATTTACTTCTAAAATATTAATACAACAGTGGAAGAGACATTTCTTACACACTTCCATTCCAAATGGAATAACTGGGCCAAAATAAATGAATGCAGTGTCCTCACAAGGCTGAACCTCATCATAGCAGACATTAAAACTCAGAACTCTAAAATAATCTCCTCTGACTCTATATCTTGAATCCTGAGCACACTGGCTGGTACAAGCAGTGGGCTCACAATACCATTTGCAGCTCCACATCCATGGCTTTGCCGAACATAACCCATATAGCTGCTCTCATGGATGAAAACTGAATGCCTATGACTTTTCCAGGCTGAGGTTGCACATTGCCAGTGGCTCTACCATTTAGTAGTCCTGGCAGGGTTCCTGCTCCTACAGCTCCACTAGAAATTGTCCTGGATATTAAATTTCCCCCTTAAATATCAGTTTTATTTTCAAGCCATTTCTTTGCTCAAATATGTGTGCATAGGCTATTACAAGCAACCAGGCCAAATCTGGAATGCTATGCTGCTTAGAAATTTCTTCCACCAGATACCCATATACATCACTCTCAAGTTCAAAGTTCTACAGATCCCTAGAGAAGGGGCACAATGCCTCCAAGTTCTTTGTCAATTAATATCAAAAGTGGCCTTTCCTCTAGGTCCCAATAAGTTCCTCATCTCCATCTGAGACCTCATCAGCCTGGACTCTACTGTCCATATCACTATCAACATTTTGGTCACAACAACTTAACAAATCTCTAGAAAGTTGCAAATTTTCCCTCATTTTCTTGTCTTGTGAACTCTCTAAACTCTTCTAACCTCTGCCTGTTACCCAGTTCCAAAGCCATTTCCACATTTTCAGCTACCTTTACAGCAATACCCAGCTCCTGGTACTGATTTTCTGAACTAGTTCATTCTCACACTGTTATAAAGAAATATCTGAGACTGCATAATTTATAAAGAAAAGAGGTTTAAATTGGCTCGTGGTTCTGCATTCTATACAGGAAGTATGATTCTGGCATCTGCTCTACTTATAAGACGGCCTCAGGAAACTTTCAATCATGCTGGAAGGTTAAGGGGAAGCAGGCATGACTCACATGCCTGGA
The DNA here is from genome assembly GCF_024542745.1 of Macaca thibetana thibetana. Lineage (NCBI taxonomy): Eukaryota > Metazoa > Chordata > Mammalia > Primates > Cercopithecidae > Macaca > Macaca thibetana. Next base: position 29,626,763 of record NC_065581.1, on the reverse strand, counting down.
GCAGGAGGCAGAGAGAGCAGAGAGGTGCTACACACTTTCAAACACCAGATCTCGTGAGAACTATCACAAGAACAGCACCAAAGAGATGGTTCTAAACTATTCAAGGCGGAACCATCCTCATGAGCTAATCATCATCTTTAACACTGGGGATTACAACTGAACATAAGATTTGGGTGGGGACACAGATCCAAACGATAACAGGGGTCATGATGGATGTGAGGGTGGGCTGGTCTTCCCACTTCTCACATGTCATCAGGGACGTAGACACATTTAGATGCCTTGGTATAAAGAGAAGCCAGAGTCCCTTAACATCACAAAGGGGAGGCATGAACAAAGTTTGATCTCAGTCCCTCACAAGGCAGACTTAGAAAAAACATAGTCATGAACAAATTAGGTCAGTCATGGTAAGTAGTGACACTGAACAGCCCACCACACACTGAAAAATTCAAAGAATCTCCAGAGCCTAGTTTTATCCCTTCTGCCCCAAGTCCTCCTTCACTTCAGGCCCTCTAAGGTGTCATTTTACAAGCCTTGAGAGACACATCAGAGCCCTGGATACTGTCCCTGTTTGGGGTGGAATGAAAACAAAATCTGTTCAGAGCCCACAGGTGATGTGACTAAAGGAGGAATTGTGGGGTGGGTGAGCTCCCCCATGGGCTCCTGTCTACACTATCCCAAGGATCTCAGGGATCACTCTCCCACCCCTACCACACTTACATGAAGCCTGAGCATGGCTGCCTCCTTTTCCATCTGTGGAAAGAAAACAAACTGTGAGAGGCCAGGGAGGAGGCAGGGCCATGAGATCCCAGAGGAGTTTCCAGAACTGTGACTGCAGACCCAGGTCAGGATCAGGAAACCCGAGGGAAGAGGATGTGTTGAAGCTGGACCAATTGTCCTCCTGAGGTCTGTCCTCAGCAGGGACCTTCCCCTGACCTGTGACTGCTGGGAGCCAGGTTCCCATGACCCCAATCAAGATGATAAATTTGTCCTTCATTTTCACAGGTGCTTTACAAAAGAGTAAGTATTGACAGGGCCTCTGAACAGGGTAAATGTGTGTGGAGATGGTGCCTCACAACAAGGCAGGATACCAGCCCACTCCCATTATAGGGCTCGAAATTCACCAATGGAAGAAGAAAACTCCGAGCTTACCCCTTTCCTACCTGGCCTCTTACCTCCACATCACAGCAGTGACCACAGCTCTGGGGACCACAGCACCGAGAACAACCAGGCCAGCTACGATGCCCACAGTGGGGATGGTGGGCTGGGAAGACAGCTCTAGGAAAGGAGGGGAACGTGAGGGGCCCTCACCCCCAGGCCTCAGCCCTGACTTTGCTGAAGGGTTCCAGAAGGACTCCTGCTTTCCCTGAGAAGAGACATGACCCCACATTCGTCTCCTTACCCCATCTCAGTGTGAGGGGCTCTGGCAGCCCCTCATGCTGCACATGGCATGTGTATCTCTGCTTCTCTCAAGAAGTCACCACCATAGTTGCCCACTTTTGGCAGGTTCTGTACTCTGCAGGTCTGTCTCCATAAGCTCTGCGTCCTGAATTTGTTCTCCCCATCCAGCTTCTGGGTCAGTGTGATCTCCACAGGGTAGAAGCCCAGGGCCCAGAACCTCAGGGTGGCCTCATGGTTGGAGATAGGGTGCTGGGTCACGTGTGTCTTTGGGGTATCTGAGGGGAAGGGTCAGAAAATTCAGCCACTTTGTATTCTTCATGGGACACTCCAGCAGCACCCATGTGACCATCCTGAGAATGGACAGGACACCTGGGGTGGGGAAGGGAGCACAGAACCCAGACACCAGCCTGGACACAGGCACCTGGGTAATCTATTCCTTGGAAAGTTCTAGTGTCTGAGGCTAGAACAGAAATTTCTGGTCCTGAGCTGAGGCCGAAGGGCTCAGAAAAACTGGAATCAGACCAACAGATACACGTTGAGTGTGAGGCAGAGAACAAGGCCTGAGAGGAAAATTCCTGGTGCCCAAGCCTGTTGTGGCGTCAAAGGGAATCACGGATCAGTATTCCAGGGATTGTCTTCCCTCCTTTCCCTCAGAGACTTCATCCTTTAATTGTCCCAGAGTGCAGGGCGGGCCCTCAGTCACTCTCTGGTGTAGGATCTGAAACCCAGGAGGACTCTTCTTCCTCAGGACAAGAGGGCGAGGGATATTTTAGGATTGGTCTCATTTTCCTCCCCTTCTTTTGAAAGGTGGCTCGAGGAATTTGCAGGAGATCAGGGAGGCGCCCAGTGGCCGCTGGTACCCGTGCACTGCAGCGTCTGCTTCCCATTCTTAAGGCCTTTGCTGAGCCACTCCGCTCACCTTCCCTGCAGGTAGGTTTTGAGGAGCTCTGCTTCTTCCTCAGCCAGGACATCTGAGCTGCCTTGTCCGCTGCGGTCCATTAGCACAGTTCCTGGTTTAGGACGAGGTAACTGTGCCATCGTAGGGTATGTTCATACCTGTGGAGGAGGCTCTAGTCCGGGTCCAGGTCACAGCTGTGTATCCATTGGAGGGTGTGAGACCGTGTCCCCGCGTCCGCGGTCAGCCCAGGCCACTGAGCCCAGCCTCTCTCCCTACCAATCCCCCGGGATTTGAGCCAGAACTGAAAATGGAATCGGGTATAGATGCCTGGGGCTCTTGTCGAGTCGAGGGTCTCCGCGAGGGTCTTGTGCTACAGCGGGTAGCACCATCTTGCTAACCCCTGAATTATCACGAATCTAATTTGTAGAAGAGGTGATTTTTAGCACCTTTATATATAAATGTGTGTATCTAAATGCATTGCAATTAGACTCACAAAGCTAAGTTTCACTTTCCCAGACTATGTATGTATGACCCTGGTCTGTTGTATTTTTACATTATCTTTATTTCATAGCCCTGAGTTTGTGTGTGTGAGTCCAGGACATCTCAATACAGACCTCAATGTGTTACCGTATATTGCCACCAGGAGCCTGTACAGAATTTAATCACCTCAAAATTGCAAGTGCTCAGTGCAGCCAAAGTGCCCTTCACCAGTGCTGGTGAACTGTCTTTATTTATCATTTATTATTTATTTATTTTTAGACAGGGTATCACTCCTACCCTGGCTGGAGTGCAGTGGTGTGCTCATGACTCACTGAAGCCTCAACCTCCTGGGCTCATGCGATCAGTGCTTCACCCTCAGCCTCCCACGTTTCTGGCACCACAGGCCTGTGCAACCACTCCTGGCTAATTTTTCTAAAAAAAATATCTGTAGAGATGAGGTCTCCCTATCTTGCTCTGACTGGTCTTGAACTCCTGGACTCATGTGATCCTCCCAGCTCAGCCTCCCAAAATGCTGGTATTATGGGTATGAGCCACAGTGGCTGGCCCATGCACCTGCCAATTTTTATGAATTATTCACATCTAAGCTAGTGTATGTTTTATTGGGACACTTGATATCCTTTTTTAACCTGTTTAACATAGGGAGGCAATTCGTTTTTGGACAGTCCCACAGAATATATTAAAGACCAAGGTGCAAATAACAGTGAGTCATTCTCTGCGGATAAATGCATTACAAATCTATAAAACATTGTTTTTAAGTCTGAGAATTCCATTGCTTTAGAATTCTTTCTCTCTGTTCCTTTACCTCACCTCCTGCTTCTCCAGCCCTTCTCTCTGTCCCTGTCATCCCACAGGCCCTCCTCTGCCCTTAGTATCTACCACCCTCTCACTACTGAATTGTGACCCTAGCTCTGTCCCCTCGCTTGCTGCTCATGGCTGTTCTCCCCACAATGGTCAGCAATTCTGCTAATGTGAGTCAGATTGTGTCATTTCTTCACTTAAAACCCTCGAATGGCTCCATCTCACTCTCAAGAAGCCTCTAGAATGGAAGGCACATGAGCACAGGGGCTTTGGGTTGTTTTGATCAAAGTTGTGTCTGCAGAATATAAAAGCATATCTGGCACATAGTAGGCACTAAGTTAATTTTGTTGAATAAATGAATGAAATATGATTGTGTCAAAAATTGTGTCATACAAAAAATCACAAAATGAAAAATGCAAAGCAAGTTAGGAAACATTTGGTTTTATGCAACTACTGTGCATATCAGTTCCCTAATTCATTCTAGTGGAGAAAATGTCATATGCTTAGCTGTTGAATCTGTTTATTGATTTTCTTTTTTTAATTATACTTTATGTTCTAGGGCACATGTGCACAACTTGCAGGTTTGTTACCTATGTATACATGTGCCATGTTTGTGTGCTGCACCCATTAACTCGTCATTTACATTAGGTATATCTCCTAATGCTATCCCTCCCCGCTCCCCCCACCCCACAACAGGCCCTGGTGTGTGATGCTCCCCTTCCTGTGTCCAAGTGATCTCATTGTTCAATTCCCACCTATGCGTGAGAACATACGGTGTTTTGGTTTTCTGTTCTTGCGACAGTTTGCTGAGAATGATGGTTTCCAGCTACATCCATGTCCCTACAAAGGACATGAACTCATCCTTTTTCATGGCTGCATAGTGTTCCATGGTGTATATGTGCCACATTTTCTTAATGCAGTCTGTTATTGATGGTCATTTGGGTTGGTTCCAAGTCTTTGCTATTGTGAATACTGCCGCAGTAAACATATGTGTGCATGTGTCTTTATAGCAGCATGATTTATAGTCCTTTGGTATATACTCAGTAATGGGAAGACTGGGTCAAATTGTATTTCTAGTTCTAGATCCTTGAGGAATCGCCACACTATCTTCCACAGTGGTTGAACTAGTTTACAGTCCCACCAACAGTGTAAAAGTGTTCCTATTTCTCCACATCCTCTCCAGCACTTGTTGTTTCCTGACTTTTTAATAATCGCCATTCTAACTGGTGTAAGATGGTATGTCATTGTGGTTTTGATTTGCATTTCTCTGATGGCCAGTGATGATGAGCGTTTTTTAATGGGTCTGTTGGCTGTATAAATGACTTCTTTTGAGAAGTGTCTGTTCATTTCCTTTGCCCACTTTTTGATGGGGTTGTTTGTTTTTTTCTTGTAAATTTGTTTGAGTTCTTTGTAGGTTCTGGATATTAGCCCTTTGTCAGATGAGTAAATTGCAAAAATTTTCTCCCATTCTGTAGGTTGCCTGTTCACTCTGATGGTAGTTTCTTTTGCTGTGTGGAAGTTCTTTAGTTTAGTTAGATCCCATTTGTCAATTTTGGCTTTTGTTACCATTGCTTTTGGTGTTTTATACATGAAGTCCTCGCCCATGCCTATGTCCTGAATGGTATTGCCTAGGTTTTCTTCTAGTGCTTTTATGGTTTTAGGTCTAACATTTAAGTCTCTAATCCATCTTGAATTAATTTTTGTATAAGGAGTAAGGAAGAGATCCAATTTCAGCTTTCTACTTATGGCTAGCAGTTTTCCCAGCACCATTTATTAAATACAGAATCCTTTTCCCATTTCTTGTTTTTGTCAGGTTTGTCAAAGATCAGATGGCTGTAGATGTGTGGCACTATTTCTGAGGGCTCTGTTCTGTTCCATTGGTCTATATCTCTGTTTTAGTACCAGTACCATGCTGTTTTGGTTACTGTAGACTTGTAGTATAGTTTGAAATCAGATAGCGTGATGCCTCCAGCTTTGTTCTTTTGACTTAGGATTGTCTTGGCAACGCGGGCTTTTTTTTGGTTCCATATGAACTTTAAAGTAGTTTTTTCCAATTCTGTGAAGAAACTCATTGGTAGCTTGATGGGGATGGCATTGAATCTATCAATTACCTTGGGCAGTATGGCCATTTTCACGATGTTGATTCTTCCTATCCATGAGCATGGAATGTTTTCCCATTTGTTTGTGTCCTCTTTTATTTCATTGAGCAGCGGTTTGCAGTTCTCCTTGAAGAGGTGCTTTACATCCCTTGTAAGTTAGATTCCTAGGTATTTTATTCTCTTTGAAGCTATTGTGAATGGGAGTTCATTCATGATTTGGCTCTCTGTCTATTATTGGTGTATAAGAATGTTTGTGATTTTTGCACATTGATTTTGTATCCTGAAACTTTGCTGAAGTTGCTTATCAGCTTAAGGAGATTTTGGGCTGAGACAATGGGGTTTTCTAAATATACAATCATGTCATCTGCAAACAGGGACAATTTGACTTCTTCTTTTCCTAATTGAATACCCTTTATTTTTTCTCTTGCCTGATTGCCCTGGCCAGAACTTCCAACACTATGTTGAATAGGAATGGTGAGAGAGGGCATCCGTGTTTTGTGCCAGTTTTTAAGGGGAATGCTTCCAGTTTTTGCCCATTCAGTATGATACTGGCTGTGGGTTTGTCATAAATAGCTCTTATTATTTTAAGATACGTTCCATGAATACCAAATTTATTAAGAGTTTTTAGCATGAAGTGCTGTTGAATTTTGTCAAAGGCCTTTTCTGCATCTATTGAGATAATCATGTGGTTTTTGTCTTTGGTTCTGTTTATATGCTGGATTACATTTACTGATTTGCATATGTTGAACCAGCCTTGCATCCCAGGGATGAAGTCCACTTGATCATGGTGGATAGCTTTTTGATGTGCTGCTGGATTCAGTGTGCCAGTATTTTATTGAGGATTTTTGCCTTGATGTTCATCAGGGATATTGGTCTAAAATTCTCTTTCTTATGTGTGTCTCTGCCAGGCTTTGGTATCAGGATGATGTTGGCCTCATAAAATGAGTTAGGGAGGATTCCCTCTCTTTCTATTGATTGAAATAGTTTCAGAAGGAATGGTACCAGCTCCTTCTTGTACCTCTGGTAGAATTTACATTTAAGGTTAATATTGTTATGTGTGAACTTGATCCTGTCATTACGATGTTGGCTGGTTATTTTGCTCGTTAGTTGATGCAGTTTCTTCCTAGCATTGATGGTCTTTACATTTTGGCATGTTTTTGCAATGGTTGGTACCAGTTGTTCCTTTCCATGTTTAGCGCTTCCTCAGGAGCTCTTGTAGGGCAGGCCTGGTGGTGACAAAATCTCTCAGCATTTGCTTGTCTGTAAAGGATTTTATTTCTCCTTCACTTATGAAACTTAGTTTGGCTGGATATGAAGTTCTGGGTTGAAAATTCTTTTCTTTAAGAATGTTGAATATTGGCCCCCAGTCTCTTCTGGCTTGGAGGTCCGCTGTTAGTTTGATGGGCTTCCCTTTGTGGATAACCCAAGCTTTCTCTCTGGCTGCCCTTAACGTTTTTTCCTTCATTTCAACTTTGGTGAATCTGACAGTTACGTGTCTTGGAGTTTCTCTTCTCGAGGAGTATCTTTGTGGCGTTCTCTGTATTTCCTGAATTTGAATGTTGACCTACCTTACTAGGTTGGGGAAGTTCTCCAGGATAATATCCTGCAGAGTGTTTTCCAGCTTGGTTCCATTCTCCTCGTCACTTTCAGGTACACCAATCAGACGTAGATTTGGTCTTTTCACATCATCCCATATTTCTTGGAGACTTTGTTCATTTCTTTTTACTCTTTTTTCTCTAAACTTCTCTTCTTGCTTCATTTCATTCATTTGATCTTCAATCACTGATACTTTTTCTTCCAGTTGATCGAGTTGGTTACTGAAGCTTGTGCATTTGTCACGCAGTTCTCGCGTCATGGTTTTCATCTCTATCAGGTTGTTTATGGACTTCTCTGCGTTGGTTTTTCTAGTTAGCCATTCGTCAAATCTTTTTTCAAGGTTTTTAGTTTGTTTGCGCTGGGTTCATAGTTTCTCCTTTAGCTCTGAGGAGTTTGATCGACTGAAGCCTTCTTCTCTCAACTCGTCAAAGTCATTCTCCATCCAGCTTTGTTCCGTTGCTGGCGAGGAGCTGCGTTCCTTTGGAGAGGGGGAGGCGCTCTGATCTTTTGAATTTCCAGCTTTTCTGCACTGCTTTTTCCCCATCTTTGTGGTTTTATCTACCTTTGGTCTTTGATCATGGTGATGTACAGATGGGTTTTTGGTGTGGATGTCCTTTCTGTTTGTTAGTTTTCTTTCTAATAGTCAGGACCCTCAGCTGCAGGTCTGTTTTTGCTTGAGGTCCACTCCAAACCCTGTTTACCTGAGGATCAGCAGCGGAGGCTCAGTTGGAAATGCAGAAATAACCCGTCTTCTGTGTCGTTCACGCTGGGAGCTGGAGGCTGGAGTTCTTCCTTTTCGGCCATCTTGGCGCCCGGTCCTTTTATTAATTTTCTATTAGTGCATAACCAATTACCACAAACTTAGTGGCTTAAGACAGCACCCATTTATTTGTGTACATTTCCTTAATCAGAAATCCAGGCCAAGTTTGATAGATACTTTGTTCAGGGTTTCGCAAAACTGTATCCTCATCTTAAGGCTGGTGTTCTCCCCCAAGCTTATATAGAGCTCGTTGGCAGAATTTGGTTTCTGGCCATTGTAGGACTAAGGTCCCTGTTTCCTTTGGGCTATCAGAGTAGACGGTGGGGAGGGCCTCTAATTCCTGTTGGCCACCAGTGTTCTTTCCCCTCCATTTTCAAAGCTCATGGTGGTGGAAATCCTTCACGCTGAATCCCTCTACACTGTGAGTCTCTATTCTCAGGAAGAACCCAGTCCTTTTCAGAGCTTACCTGATTAGGACAGTCCAAGCAGGATAATCCCCATCTTCAAGTCAACTGACCAGGGACCTGAAATCTATCTGCAAAACCCCTTCACAGCAGCACCTGCATTAGTGTCAACTGAGTAACTGGGGTAATGTGAATAACCAAGGGTGGTTATTGAGGTGTCATCATAGAATCAGCCTAGCATAGCATAGATCTTCCTTTTGTGTTTAAATAGAACATACAAGTTGAAGATCAAAAATAGATCATGGTTAATGATAATAAAATATATCTTATATAGCAATGGAAATTCTTCTTAAATATTAAAAGCAAATGATATGTTTAGTATTTTATAATGAATTTAGAGCAAATGAAAAAGTTCATTGATTCATCCTCTCTTGTGAAGCTGTATTAGTTATCTACTGCTGCATAACAAGTCACCTACAACTTAGCAGCTCAAATCAACAAATATTTATCATCTCCCACAGTTTCCAATGGTCAGGAATCCAGGAGCAGTTTCTCTGAGTGCTTCTGGCTCAGGGCCTCTCACAAAGTTGCTGTCTAGTTGTCATCCAGGGCTGAATCATCTGAGGGCTCAAATGGGACTGAGGATTCACAAGACACAAGAATCTCTCACATGGCTATTGGAAGAGGTTTCAGCTTCTTATTGTTTGATCCCAGAATACCTCACTTCCTAGTCACATGGACCTTTCCACAGGCCTCCTTATGATATAGCAGCCAGCTTCCCCCAGGGCTCATGATCCCAGAGAAAGAGAGAATCACAGTGAGTCTTTTTTTTTTTTTGAGATGGACTGTCAACTTGTTGCCCAGGCTGGAGTGCAGTAGCTCGATCTCGCCTCACTGTAACCTCCGTCTTCCGGGTTCAATCGTTTCTCCTGCGTCAGCCTCCCAAGTAGCTGGGATTACAGACGCGTGCCACCACACCCAGCTAATTTTTTTTATTTTTAGTAGAGATGGGGTTTCATCATTTTGGCCAGGCTCGTCTTGAGCTCCTGACCTCATGGCACACCTCAGCCTCCTAAAGTTGTGGGATTACAGCCATGAGCCACCGTGCCCAGCCTTAGTGAGTCTTAGGTTCTACACCCAGAGTCACAAACTCTTATGTCAGCATTACTCTATCATTTAGAAGTGAGTCATTAAGTCCAGGCCACACTCACAGGGAGGGAATGAAGCTACACCTCTGGAAAGGAGGAGTATCAGAGAATTCATATATACGTTAAAAGCAAAATTAACATTATTGTTTCAGGATTTTTGTAAATCAAATACTTCTTGTATTGGACTAATTTTCCTTAATACATTAAAATTATCTTTACTAAAGTAATGATTAAAAATTTGAGACAGAGAAAGGAGATACAACAATATCTCAGATTTTTTTTGCAAATGCCTTTAGTGTTAATGTTCTCTTTGATAAGTTGTAACAAAGTTGAGAAAATACAGTAGCTAGATCAAAGAATCCCAAGACTTCAGTGCCATACAATGATGCCTTTATAATCATAACTACCCTTGTTTTTCCTCAGAAGTTTCTCATTCAGTTCAAAAATGCCCAAAATGTCAATTTTCTTACTCAAGCATCTACAAAAATATTTACCTAATCAGGGTGCTTTGCAGTTAGACAAGTTTGAATCTCACATCTCTGTCTGTACAACTAGCTTAGCATCATGACAACACTTTGGTTTGATGTGGTAGGCAGAAATGGTTAACTCCAATCTAGGAGCAAGATTTTTCAATAATTGCTTATTCAGTGGGCATCCTATGATCAGTTTAACATCTTTAGATGTGTAGAAGTGATTTGGACTCCAGTATGATTATGAAAAACACTGTTATTTTGTGCTTCTAACATTGTTTTAAAAGCAGCTCTTTTGTGTTTTCCATTTCTACTGCTATTTCATCACTAGTTATTCCTTTATGTCTTTTCATTTAATTTATTTTGCTCAACGATGTTTTTTCTATTCTGTAAAAGTTTAATTCACTTGTATATGTGGTAAAATATGAGCAACATTCAAATTCTGAAATTCTTTGCAAGATAAAATTGCCTTGCACATCAGAGTGAACATTGTGTACCAGAAAATGTAGAGAGCTGCCAATTAGCCAAGGATCAAATGACCTATTTCTAGCCAAGGCTATTTTTCATGGCATCCTGGTCCTCTCTGTCACATGGTTCTTTACAATTGGCTGTGGCTTTGCTTTACCATGAGTAGTTATCGCTAAGGATCCTTGCGATGAACTTCAATATTTTCTCTCCTCTTTCATTTCCAACGAATCAATCAGGAATGGCATGCAAGGTGAATTTTGAAAAATGACACCTTAAAGATTTGTGGGCCAGGAGCGGTGGCTCATGCTTGTAATCTCAGCACTTTGAGAGACCGAAGTGGGCAGATCATCTGAGGTCAGGAATTCAAGACCAGCCTGGTCAACATGGTGAAACCCAGTCTACTAAAAATACAAAAATTAGCTGGGTGTTGTGTGGGTGCCTGTAATGCTAGCTACTCGGGAGGCTAAGGCAGGAGAATCACTTAAACCCAGGAGGCGGAATTTGCAGTGAGCCGAGATCACACCACTGCACTCCAGCCTGGGTAACGAGAGCGACACTCTGTTGCAGAAATAAATAAATAAATAAATATTTATGATCAAGTAACTAACTATCTGGACATCCCCTCCTAGCATAAGAAACAGAACCTATGAAGCCACCCTATGCTGTTGTCCAATCCTATCCGCTGAAAGGAACCTCTGTCTTGAGTCTTGTATTTACCATTCCTTTGTATTGTCTCTAACGATTTTTACAATAAATATATATATACCCAAATCACAGTTTGACTTATTTTTTAAACTTCCCCGTAAAGAGAACTCACACTATGTATATTCTTCCGTGATGCACGTTATGTGTAGTAGAGTTATCTCTGATGTGGGAGGGTGCTGCTCATTCATTTTTACTGCTAAAGTTTTACTTTTTATGAATATACCACAAGTTTGTTAATTCCCATTGATGTATATGTGATTGTTTCCAGTTTTTGCCATAAACATTGGTGTACACGTCTCCTGGACACAAGAATGTCCCCAGAGTGTATGATCAGGAAGCAGACGGTGGGATTATATGGTGTATGGACATTAATCATACTAGATAAGGCTAATTTGATTTCCCAAGTGCTTGTATCAAGAATGGGAAAGAGTTCACGTTGCTCATGTGTTCTGAAAACATTCAGTTGAAGGTGAAGATTAAATGTTAAAAGCCGCAGTCTTGGCTACAGAATCACCCTAGGCATTTTTTCATATTCTATTAATAACTTCCTCTTCTTTACCTTTATTTTATAATTTATGGTAATATACTTTTAGCATAAGATTCAAATAATGCTTCCTTTTAATCTAACCACATAGGGTTTATGAACAAATGGAGGGAGAGAGAAAGCTCTGAGGGAGGAAAGGAGGAAAGAAGGAAGGAAGGACAGAGAAAGACAAAATAAGAATTTTCAAAAAAGAATAGGAGGAAAGGATTGGAACAGCAAGTATGACCAACATTATTAAAATGCAAGGGATTAAAAGAGATGTAGATAATATCCATGCAATAATATAAACTGAAGAAAGCCTTAATAGTTATTAACTGCTGTGTCCCAAACTACCTCAAAATTCAGTGGCTTAATACAATAAATATCTGTTAACTCAAAGAGATACTACAAACATAAACAAAATTGATTCTATGGGGGAGGCAGAGGTTGGATACAGATAAGGATTTTACAGGTTGGAATAAGTAAGAGTTATTGCTATGAGGATGAAAGTGATTTTTAGTCCAAGCCCTTCAAGGAGCAGATGCCAAGATGAGCTTTGAGTCTGCGGAATGTTTTGAGGGTACACACCTGTAAGGGAATATGGGAAGTGAGCCAGAAATCCCTGGAAAAAGCGGCAGACCAAGATGCAAGTGTGACCCCAAGTGCTGGACAGGAGAGAAAGTTTGTTCGATGCATCCTAGAGCACAGGCAGTCTAAGGAGAGGTGAGCAAGGCCATGGAGGAGTCCTGGAGTCATAGTTCACCACCAGAGTTGTCCCCTGTCTCCCAGTAATAGCCTGCCTTAGTGTGCCTGCTGTGACCGGTCACTGGCTGGGAATACCTCATGGGAAGCAGGGCTTCTGCACTAATCCTACTGAGGATGTCAGAGCACAGGAGCGGAGCCTTGGGAGATTACCCAGGAGTATCACTCAATCCTTCCTTCTTGAGTGTTCTGGGCTCTTGAATATCAAACCTTCTCAGAGTCAGTTGCTGTATGATTCTGCTCACACTTAACAATAGGACAAGGGGAGCAAAGAGATCCCCATGTGGATTTCTTATGTCCACACACACTTCTCCTGCCTTCCTTGTGTGATAGCAGCCCTGCCTCCTCCTCTTCTCACCTGCTTGTGTCTGGACACATACTATTCGAACATCCCTGAGGACAACAATAATGTGTAGTTCCATGGACTCTCATTTGTCTCCTTGCCAGGGTGCCCCCTTTGGGAAACCAGGACCTCCTTCCCTACACAGTCCAGATTTTGGAGATGAGAAGTACAAGATCACCCTGAGGGTGACTAGAAGGGATGAGACATGGAGCCACACCTGTTTCAACTTCTTGGTTTTTGGACCCACGTGTTCTTCCTTCTGTAAACACAGCACCATAGGGACGTCTTTGATTTAATACGCGCAGCACATCCTGAAAGCTGGCTCCCATTCCTCAGAGGGTTTCATCCAAGCTGGTACTAAGTTGTGTCTGTGGAGACCTGTCCATGACTCTGTGTGGCTGGCAGCCCCTGGGAGGTGCAGGTGGTGATATGACCAGGGGATCCCATGGTCGTGGCCCACACTTCATCCCCTTCCCTCTGAGGTATGTCCCGCAGGCAAATAATGTACTGAAATTGTGAGCCAGTGGATCAGAACTGTCTACAGTGATGCTGGCTGAAGGTCTGAGAGCAGAGAGAAAAACCACACCACATTGAATATGTGCCTTTCCCTGTGAGGATGAACCCCTGCCCCTTCCAGGATGGATGGGGCTCAAGCTATTCAACTTGTCACTTAGGGGCTAGTCAGTTACCTGAAGAAATAGTGCCCTCTCGGTGCCCATCATTGCTCTGGAATGCTCATCAGCAGAGTATTCAGAGGAAGCAGCAGCTGGATGGGCCTTGGTAGTGGGGAGTCAGTGCTGCTGGACCCACTTGTAGCCTCATCCCTGCCACTGTGGTTGCTCCACTCATGGGTCTTTCCTGTCAGGCCTGGGTTGATCCGTGATGCCGGCTGGCTAACTTCAATTTATCTTCAATTTGTTTGGTGATTCAGGGCCACGTCAGGACTGGTGTTAACATGGAATTGAGGGTGTGGGTGTTAACATGGAATTGAGGCTCAACCCACATGGACCATTTTCATCTCATGATAGATGCCGCTGGGTCTATCCAGTCTGTGATTCTGTGGGTCACATAGAAGCCAATACATTTGGGCACTTGGAATCATATTGTTGCTTGGTGTCCCATGATCAAGCGTTCTCTTATTAGGGCCAGTAAGATGAAAAAAGTTGCCTCTAACAGGGAGCATATTTCTCTGCTGTGGATTCCATGGCCTTACTCCAGATCCCAGGCCCTCCATTCTGACTCTCCCACTGATGCGTGGTTCAGCTCCATCCTGCATCTTTCCCCACACCGCCACCTCCAGCACCAGGGGTCTGAGGAATGGTGACTGGCTGCACCACAGCCTGGATCTGCTGCAGTGTCCTTTCCTGACCAGGCACCACTCAAAACTGGCCTCCTCCTATATCACCCAGAGTGTGGGCCAAAGCAATATACTTAGATGTGGAATGTGGCATTGCCAGAACCCAGCGAGGCTCACCAGGCAGTGTGCTTCCTTCCTTCTAGTGAGGATGCAAGATGCAAGTGTGTCTTTTACTTTGGAGGGGAGAGCCCTGCATGCCATGCCTGTAACCACTGGACACATCACACCTCACTGCAGTGGCCACCCCTGAAGCTCTGTGAGGTTAATCTTCACCTTCTGTAGTGCAAGTTTTGCCAAGGAATTCATCATACTTTCCTCCTCTTGCTCATCCTTCCTGATCTATGTGATACTGCCAATGAGATGAAGAGATTTAGTATTCTGTGATATGTCTGATTTGTCCAGATCTCTTAAGGCGATTTTTATAGAAGGTTCAGGAGTTAAGGTAGCCCTGAGGGAAGCTATAAATAAATGTATTATAAATTCCATGTGAATGTGAATCATTCCATATCCATTTTCTTAATGAAATGGGAAGGAATGCAATCACCAAATTCACAGCTGCTTGCTATGTGCCTCAGGTCTTATTAATCTCCCCAAGCAGTGATATCCAGCCAGCATGGCAACTGCAATCAGGACTCCTACTTGGTCAAGTCTGGAGGAATTCCATTCATTCTTTATTCATATCAGGCTTCTTCAGGGACAGATTGCTGAATGATATGGAGGTAACAGGATCTTGGCAGGTGGCTAACACCACCCCGCATCCTTCAGCTCTCTAATGGCAATGCTACCCCTACAATACCTGTAGTACCCTCCACAAGACCCACCCTGTGACACAATATTGCTTCTGGCTTGACTGGGATGAGGGAAGTTTTAGAGGATTTCCTTTGGGCTTCAGCACAATGAGAGCCCTTACTCTCCAGACTAGGGACGCAGTGTGGGGTGACCTCCAGTTGCCAGTGCATCAAGGCCAATTATGCACATGGGGAAAGGGAAGATAACTAGGACCAGGTTTATGGATCCAGTGCTCCCACTCTGGGCCATAATGTGTCCATGTTTATTCCCTGGCCTCTGTAAGCCCCACTGTGATGGGGACATGATGGTGCTGTGGGAACCAGGGCATCAATGTCCACTCACACCCAGTGTCAATACTTATCCCATCTCCTGATTAAATGGCTACAGGCTCCTTTGGAGAAGGGCTAATGGATTTGTCCCAGCATGTACTCGACACGGTGTCCCAAGGTCCCTCCTTTTAGGAATATGGACACCTCCTCAGTCACTGGATTCTGAATCTGAAGCTTGGCCGAGGTCTAGGAATTGAGACTGGGATCATGACTTTGTATTTCGTCAAACACCCTTGGCCTTCTGCTCCTGAATTATTGCATTCCCGTCATAAATATCAAGCAGTGTCCTTCCTGGTTGCCCTTCTGTTCTGACCCTGGAACACCACTCCATTAACCTTCCCCACAACTCCTTGAAGGTCGAGCCTGCTTGGCTTTACTCTGGGTTCTCACAGTAATGTGGCCTCTATTTTTGCAGATCACTGCAAAGGAGGGTTCCTAAAGCTTTCACTCCTGATCCTGAGGGAGGTGGGTGCACCCACTCCAGGTCTCAGGTCCGCCACAGATAAGCAAAAAAGTCCTCACATTCAAAACTGTCCTGGGCCACATGCAGTGTGCAAGCTGTGCAAGCTTGCATCTAGAACGCATGCACCAGAATGCCAGAAACTTTTCTGTTTTTACTTTAGTGATGCTTTCTAAATGCAAAAGCAGTCATATCCCTAGCAGACAACAAATGTCAGTTGAATGAATGATCACTGTAGTGCACCTCCCTATTCTAAAGGCAATATCTTTATTAATGTAGCCTCAGGACAAATGCCGTTTTGTGGCATCTAAAGAACAACATCCTCTCATGCAGACATCGATGCCACAGTACTTTTCTCACCAGGGCTGCTTTTGTGTCCTCCCTCCCTCCCTCCTCCCACACCAATCCTCCTGCACACTGCAGCACACAACCATATTTTTCTCCTCAGGAAAGATAACCCTAGACTTATGGGTCCAATTATCCAACCACATATGAATCTAAATTAGGCTCTGCTTTATAAAACCATGAGTTTGGATTGGAACCAGCACTGGGATGACTACAACCCAGGGCAGGAAGATGAGTAGGACAGCAGAAGAGGAGCTCCAACAAAAACTTACCTATGATGAGAAATTATGGGACCCCTCCTCTCTGCAAATTTCCAAATCTCATTCATTTAAAGATTGGAGAAAAGATGGAAAATACAATCCAGGAAAGAGCCCTGGGAGGATGGCAAGAGCTGAACAGGTGTGAAAATTTGTTTCTTGATACCACAAGGACCCTTGTGTGTAGGGACCACCCTAGGTGACATCCAAGTCTCTGTGATCACAGGTCGTGGTGGGACAAGGTTCTACTGAAGGGCCACAGGCAATGGAGCAGCAAAGATGACCCAGCCAAACAGTGACCACATAAAGCCCATGGTGGCCTGAGCACCCATTGAGCACAGCCCCGTCTACTCTCCACCCCTGCAACAAATCAGCACAAGAAACACGTGGACTGTGGAAGGTTCTCATGTTTTCCATTTATTTTTTCTCTTAAATTTTAGGAATCTTCTCCTTTAATTAACCCATCTACCTTTTATGGCAAGAATTTAAAAAGTAAATTTATACTCAGATTCTAATTTCAATAGGGAAGTAAGAAGTTACAGCTCAGTGCATATAAAGTTGAGACAGGGATGGAGACATCTCAGCCCCACCTCTCTGGAGCAGGAAAGATGATTGGGGAGGGAGCACAGGTCGGCATGGGGAAGAGGGTCATGGTGAACATGGGGGTGGGGTGATCTCCCCATCTACTCACATTATGCCTACAGGAACACAGACACATTCAGGTGCCTTTGCAGAAAGCAAGCCAGGGTTCTTGAAGTCGCAAAGAGAAGGCGTGAACAAATCTTGCCACTCAGTCCCACACAAGGCAGCTGTCTCACACTATAGAAAAAATATTCATGAACAAATTCATATCTGTCACAGTGAAGAGTCACACTTTAAACAGCCTATCCCATGTTCAAAACATCCAACCCAAAGAAACCCCATAGCACAGCTGCATCCACTGTTCCCCTGAACACCCCACACACATCAGGCCCCCCAGGGTCTCACCTTTACAAGCCGTGAGAGACACATCAGAGCCCTGGGCACTGTCACTGCCTGGGGTAGAACAAAAACAGGACCTGGTCAGATCCCTCTGGAGATGTGGCTAGAGGAGGAACTGTGGGGAGGGTCAGCTCCCACATATGCTCCCGACCACAATATCCCAAGGATCTCAGGGATCAGCCTCCTTCCTACTTACTTGCAGCCTGAGAGTAGCTTCCTCCTTTTCTATCTGTGGGAAGAAAATGTCCTGTGAGAGACCAGAAAGGTGGCAGGGCCATGAGGTCCTAGAGGAATCTCCTAGTCTTGGAACTTAGAGAAGTTTCCAGAAATGTGTGACTGTAGACCTTGGGCAGGATCAGGAAACATGAAGAAAGGAGGTGTGGGTCCTGGACCAACTGCCCTCCTAAGATCTGTCCTCTGCTGTGACCTTCCTCCGTCACCTGTGACTGCTGGGATCAGGTCCCCATCACCACAATCATCAAGGTGATCTATCTGTCCTTCATTGTCACAGGTGCTTTACAAAAGAGTAGGTGCTGCCACACAGGGCCCAGGCTGGGTCGGCCCATGAGTGTGGATAGTGCTTCCCAGTAACCAGGCGGGGCACATTTCTATCTGGGGCTTGAAACTCCCAGTGGGACAAGAAATCTCAGACCCCACTCCTCACTCCTTCCTCACCTGAGCTCTTCCTCCTCCACATCACAGCAGTAACCACAGCTCCAGTGACCACAGCTCCAAGGAGAACCAGGCCAGCAATGATGCCCACGATGGAGATGGTGGACTGAGAAGACCACTCTGGGAAAATATGGGAAGGTGAGGGTCCCTGACCCCTAGGCCCCAGCCTCGACCCTGCTAAAGGTGTCCAGAGAGGCTCCTGATTTCCCTAGGAGGCATGACACCCCCATCTCCCTCCTCACCCCATCTCAGGGTGAGGGGCTCAGGCAGTCCCTGATGCTGCACATGGCAGGTATATCTCTGCTCCTCTCCAGAATGCACCACCACAGCTGCCCACTTCTGGAAGATTCCGTTCCCTGCAGGCCTGGTCTCCACAAGCTCCGTGTCCTGGGTCTGGTCCTCCCCATCCCGCTGCCAGGTCAGTGTGATCTGGGTAGAAGGCCAGGGCCCAGCACCTCAGGGTGGCCTCGTGGTCAGAGATGGGATGGTGTCACATGTGTCTTGGTAGGGGGTCTGACGAGAAGAATCAGAAAATTCAGGCTCTTTGCATCTCTCATGGGACACTCCAGTAGCAGGCATGTGGCCCTCATGAGAATGGACAGGACACCTGGGATGGGGAAGAGAGCACAGAACCCAGACACCAACCTGGTCAATGGCACCTGGGATATCTGCGGAGCCACTCCACGCACTCGCCCTCCAGGTAGGCTCTCCACTGCTCCACTGCGTCCTTGGCATCTGGGGAGAATCTGAGTCCAGGTAGGTGACTGGGGACTTTAGAAAAGGGGCCGCATCGACAATGATTGGCTTCTCTAGAAACTCGACACCCAATGGGAGTGAGAACTGAGTCTGCCTCATGAGTATACAGGAAGAAGGATCTGACGCAGGTTGGGAGAGGAAGAGAAACGCTGCGGAGCTGGAGAATCCCTAACCCTGTACCTCCCCAGTCCATACACCGCTTGTGGGGCCTGAGATCCTGAGAGCCACGCCTGGGGCCCTGGGACTTCACCCTGACCTCGATCCTCCTGTGCCAAGCGTTCTGTCCCAATGTCTCCCTGAGTCTTGGCCCAGGAGTCTGAGAAACCAGGGAGAAACTGTGGGCATGGTCCCTGTCCCTCTCCCTTCAATTTCATCCCAGAAACTTTGTCCCAGGACTCCCTGCCTCCCACTAGTTACATGTCCCCCTGAACTCTTCTAGGAGAAAACTCAACCCAGGGAGCTTGGCACCAGAGAGTGAGCCCGCCCTGGGAATGGAGGTGTAGAGACAGGTTTCTTTTCTTTTTGCATTTCTTTTCTTTTCTTTTTCTTTTTCTTTTCTTTAAATCTAGAAAAGTTGTACTTGCATGCATGAGATAGAATAGAGACCAGTTTGCTCTTTGTTTATTAAATACAGCGGGTAGCAGAATCTCGGTAACCCCTAAATGATCAGAAATCTAGTCGGTAAAAAATGTGTCTTTAGCCGCTTGATATATAAACCTGTCTAAAAGCAGTACAACCGCACTCACAAAGCTCCTAAGTTTCACTTTCCCAGACAATGTATCTGTGACTCCCACTTGTATTTTAAATATTTAAATATACTTTCTTTTTTTTTTTTTTTTTTTTTTTTTTTTGAGACGGAGTCTCGCTCTGTCACCCAGGCTGGAGTGCAGTGGCCGGATCTCAGCTCACTGCAAGCTCCGCCTCCCAGATTCACACCATTCTCCTGCCTCAGCCTCCCAAGTAGCTGGGACTACAGGCGCCCGCCACCTCGCCCGGCTAGTTTTTTGTATGTTTTAGTAGAGATGGGGTTTCACCGTGTAGGCCAGGATGGTCTCGATCTCCTGACCTCGTGATCCACCCGTCTCGGCCTCCCAAAGTGCTGGGATTACAGGCTTGAGCCACCGCGCCCGGCCAACACGACGCCCGAACAGGGACATGAATAAATATACTTTCATTCCATAGCCCTGAGTTTCTGTGTGAGTCCAGGACATCTCCTCAATACAAAGTGGCCACTGTGTTACTATATGTTGCAGCCAGGAGCCAGTAGACTTTATTCACCTCAAAGTTGCAAGTGTTCACAATGTCCCTCACCAGTGCTAAATGCACTGCCTGTTTTTAGGAAGTATACACATCTAAGTGGTGGTGTGTATATTTTATAGGAACATTTAGTATTTTATAAATCTGATTAACACAAAAAACAACTAGTTTTTTGGCAGACTCATATAAGGTATTAAAGGCCAACTGCAAAGAACACCCTGCGAGGCTCTGTAGACGGATGAATTAAAATCTATAAAACAATGTGTTTAAACCTCAGAATTCCACAGCTTTTGAATTCTTCCCTCTGCTCCTTTTTATCACCTCCTGCTTCTCCAGCCCTTCCCTCCGTCACTTTCATCCCTCAGGCCCTCCTCTCCCCTTAGTCATCACCAGGCCGTCACTCCTGAACTGTGGCTCTAGCACTGTCCCATTACCTGCTACGTGACTCTTCTCTTCACAGTGGTCCTGATACTGTAAGTCAGCATGTGCAGCGTGTGTCATTCCTTCACCTGAAACACTCCAGTGGCTCCGTGCTGGTCTTATGAGGCTTCTAGGTTGTCAGGCACGTGAACATACGAGGGCATACCTGGTTCATCGTAGGGACTAAATTAATTTTGTTGACTGACTGAATGAAATACGAGTGTATTAAATTGCATCACAGAAAATTATAAAATGTAAAACACTGAAAAAATTTAAAAAAGATTTTATTTTATGAAACTAGTGTGCATATGAATTCATCAACTCATTCCATGAGTCTGTTGAGGCTGTGTATGAATTCTATAAGACTGGGTAACAAGTTATCACAAACATTGGCTTTAAACAACACCCATTTATTGTATTCATTGATTTATTTTTAAAGACAGAGTCTCCCTCTGTCATCCAGGGTGAAGTGCAGTCACATGATCATGGCTCACTGCAGCCTCAAACTCCTGGGCTCAAGGGACCCTCCTGCCTCAGTCTTCAGAGTAGCTAGGACTGCAGGCAAGTGCCATCATGCCCAGCTAATTAAAAAAAAAATTGTGGAGACCAGTGTCTCACTGTATTATCCTGGCTTGTTTCGAAGTTCTGGCTGCAAGTGATCCTCCTGTGTCAGCTCTTCAAATGTTAGGATTACAGGCGTGCACTACCACGCCTGGCCAAACAACACCCATTTATCTGCTTATAGTTCCTTAGTCAGAAATCTGGGCATGATGTGGACAGAATCTCTATTCTGGGCTTCCCAAGCTGTGTTTTCATTTTGAATCCTCCTTCAGGCTTATACAGAGGCGGCAGAATGCAGTTTCTGGCAGTTGTAAGACTGAGGTTGCTGTACTTCGCTGGCTGTCACTGTAGAGAACAGGGAGGGCTGCGCTCAATTCCTGGTGCCCAACAGCGTTCTTTTCTACACAGCCTCTTCATTTTCAAAGCCCACGGTGGAGGAAACCCCTCATGCTGAATCCCTCTCACACTGTATTTCTCTATGCTCAGGAAGAACCCGGTCCTTTCAAGGGCTCACCTGCTTAGGACGGTCCAAGCAGGATAAACCCAGCCTAAAGTCAACTAATTGAGGCTCTTAATTATATCTGCTAAATCCCTTCACAGCAGCACCTACATTAGAGTTGGCTGAATAACTGGAGGAAGGTGAATGACCAGGAGTTGGTTGTTGAGGCCATCGTAGAGTCAGCCTAGCAAGGGTTGGGTCTTCCTTTTGTGTTTTATTGGGACACAGTTGGAAATTGAAGTTGTAGTAAAGTGATCATTGTGAACAGTAACAAAATACATCCTCTTCAGCCATGGACATTCTCCTTACCTTTTAAAACTAAGTTACATGTTTAACGTCTTATAATTAATTTAGGCCAGGTGTGGTGGCTCATGCCTGCCATCGTAGTACTGTGGAAGGCAGAGGAAGGCAGATTTGTTGACTCCCGAAGTTCAAGATGAGCCTGGGCAACATGGCGAAACCCCCATCTCTACAAAAAAAATTAGAAAATTAGCCAGGCATGGTGGTTTATGCCTGTGGTCCCAGCTGTTCAGGAGGCTGAGGTCAAAGGATCCATTGAGCCCAGGAGGTCAACACTACAGTGCATGGTGATCATGCCACTGCCCTCCAGCCTGGGTGACAGAGTGAGACCATGTCTCAGTAATAATAATAAATAAATAAATTTAGAGCAAATGCAAATTACCATGTAAGAATACATCCTGTCTTGTGAAAATGTATTAGTTATTTACTATTGCATAGCAAATTATGTAAAACTTAGCAGCTCAAAACAGCAAATATTCATCATCTCCTGCAGTTTCCAATGGTCAGGAATCCAGGAGAGGTTTCCCTGAGTGCTTCTGGCTCAGGGCCTCTCACAAGGTTGCAGTCCAGTTGTCAGTCAAGGGCTGCATCATCTGAGGGCTTCACTGAGGATTCACATGAAACATGGCTCAGTCACATGGCTGTTGGAAAAGGCCTAGTTCCTTGTTGTCTGGTTCCAGAAGTCTGCAGTTCTTAGCCACATGACCTTCCTTCAGGGCTGCTTACAGCATAGCAGCTGGCTTCCCCCAGAGCTCATGATCCCAGAGAGAGAGAGAGAGAAGGTGGAAGCCACAGTGTGTTTTATTTTCTACCGCCAGAGTCACAAACTGTTATGTCAGCATTACTCTATCAGTTAGAAGTTGTGTTAGTCCATTCTCACACTGCTATAAAGAAATAACTGAGACTGCATAATTTATAAAGAAAGGAGATTTAATTGACACACTTCTGCATGGCTGAGGAGGCCATCCCAGAAAATTTACAATCATGTCAGAAGTGGAAGCAAACACATCGTTCTTCACATGGTGGCAGGAGAGAGAAATGCAGAGCAAAGCGGAGAAAAGCCCCTTATAAAACCGTCAGATCTCATGAGAGCTCACTCACTATCATGAGAACAGCATAGGGGAACCATCCCCATGATCCAATCACCTCCCATGAGGTCTTTTCCCCAATACCTGGGGATTGCAATTCCCAAGAGAATTCAAGATGAGATTTGGGTGGGAACACAGAACTGGGCCATATCAGAAGTGCGTCATTAAGTCCAAGCCACACTCAAGAGAGGGAATTAAGCTGCATCTCTGGAAGGGAGCAGTATTAAAGGATTTGCATATATGTTAAAAACAAAATTGAAACTATTGTTTCAGTATTTCATAAATCAAAGGCTTCTTTTATCTAATTTTTTTTTAATGCTTTAAGCTTGTCTTTTAATTAAATTTAATTTTATTTCAAGTTCCCGGGTACATGTGCAGGATGTGCAGGTTTGTTACATAGGTAAACGTGTGCCATGGTGGTTTACTGCACTTACCAACCCATCACCTAGGTACCAACCCTGGCATGCATTAGCTATTTTTCCTAATGCTCCTCCCACCACTACCCTCCCCCAACAGGCCCCAGTGTGTGCCATTCCTCTCCCTGTGTCCATGTGTTCTCATTGCTCAGCTCCCAGTTATAAGTGAGAACATCGGTGTTTGGTTGTTTGTTCCTGTGTTAGTTTGCTGAGGATAATGGCTTCCAGCTTCATCCATATTCCTACAAAGGACACTGTCTCATTCATTTTTATGGCTGCATAATATTCCATAGTGTATATGAACCACATTTTCTTTATCCTGTCCATCACTGATGGACATTTGGGTTGATTCCATGTCTTTGCTCTTGTGAAAAGTCCTGTAATGAACATAGACATGCATGTATCTTTATAATAGAATGATCTATATTCCTTTAGGTGTATACCCTGTAATGGGATTGTTGGGCAAAATGGTATTTCTGGTTCTAAATATTTGAGGAATTCCCACACTGTCTTCCACAATGGTTGAACCAATTTACATTTCCAACAACAGTGTAAAAGCATTGCTATTTCTCCACAACCTCACCAGCATCTGTTGCTTCTTGACTTTTTAATAATTGCCATTCTGACTGGCATGAGAAGGTATCTTATTGTGGTTTTGATTTGCATTTCTCTAATGATTAGTGATGTTGCGCTTTTTAAAATATGTTTTTTGGCCGCATGTATTTCTTCTTTTGAGAGGTGCCTGTTCATGTCCATTGTCTACTTTTCAATGAAGTTGTTTTTTCATGTAAATTTGCTGAAGTTCTTTGTAGATTCTGAATATTAGACCTTTGTCAGATAGATAGATAGCAAAAATTTTCTACCATTCTGTAGGATGTCTGTTCACTCTGATAATAGTTTCTTTTGCTCTGCAGAAGCTCTTTTGTTTAATTAGATCCCATTTGTCAATTTTTGCTTTTGTGGCCATTGCTTTTGGTGATTTCATCATAAAATCTTTGAACATGCCTATGTCTTGAATGGAATTGCCTAGATTTTCTTCTGGGATTTTTGTAGTTTTGGGTTTTACATTTAAGTCTTCAACCCATCTTGAGTTAATTTTTGTGTAAGGTGTAAGGAAGGAATCCAGTTTCAATTTTCTGCGTATGGCTACCAGTTTCCCCAGCATCATTTATTAAATAGGGAATCCTTTCCCCATTGCTTGTTTTTGTCAGGTTTTATGAAGGTCACATGGTTTTAGATGTGCAGCCTTACTTCTGAGTTCACTATTCTGTTCCATTGGTCTATGTGCCTGTTTTTGTACCAATACCATGCTGTTTTGGTTACTGTAGCCTTGTAGTATAGTTTTAAGTCAGGTAGCCTGATTCCTCCACTTTGTTCTTTTTGCTTAGAATTCTCTGGGCTATATGAGCTCTTTTTTGGATCCACATGAATTTTAAAATAGTGTTTTTCTAATTCTGTGATAAGCTTTTCTTTTTAAATTAATGAATAAAAATTCAAGACATCACAGAGCCTTGGGTGCTGAGGGGAAAACAGTTTGAGACAGAGAATGGAGATAAAACAGCATCTCTGAGTTTTTTTTGCAAATACCTTTAGTAGTAATGTTCTCTTCAATGAGTTAACATGATCGAGAACATAGAGTAACTAGATCAAATAGTTCCAAGACTTCAGTGCCATAAAAATAATGCCTTGAAAATAAATCTTTGTTTTGCCTTAGATGTCTCAAATTTAGTGGAAGTATGCCCCTAGCGCCAACTTTATTATTGAATTATCATCTTTTAAAAAATATTTGCCTACACTTAAGAAAAAAAAAAAAAAAAACAGCACTGCTCTCACTATGGAGTAGCCCTTCTTTTGTTTCTTTACTTCTCTAATAAACTTGCTTTCACTTAGAAAATAATTGCCTAATCAGATTGCTCTTCATTTACAAAAATGTGAATTTCATACTTCAGTCAACACATCTAGATGCCAATAACTTTGGTTTGATGCAGTAGCCTGAAGTGGTTAACTCAAATTGAGAAATAAGTTTTTGCAAAAACTGGCTGTTCAGTGGACATTCTATAATAAATTTAATATCTTTCCTTCTGCTATTGAATGAGATGCGATAGAAGTGATTTGGACACCACTATGATTGTAAACGGCACTGCTATTATGTGTTTCTGAAGTTTTTTTTTCAGTCCTATTTTGTTTTCCATTCATATTTGCTATTCCATCACTGACTATTCCTTCTACTCTTTTTTGTTTCATTTATTTTGATCAATGATACGCATTTCCAACTCTGTAAAAGTTTATTTCAGTTGTATGTGTGGTCAAATGTAACATCAAATCCTTTGCAAGATGGACTTACCTTGCACATCAGATGGAAGATTGTATACTTGAAAATCTAGAGAGATGCCAGTGACCAAGGATCAAATGACCTATTTTTAACCAAGGCCATTTTCATGGCATCCTGGTCCTCTCTGTCACATGGCTTCTTACAATTCTCTGTGGTTTTCTTCCAATGCAAGTAGTTCTTGCTAAGGATCCTTGCAATGAACTTTGGTATTCTTTTCTCTTTCATTTTTATAAAATGATTGGGGCCATTAGCCACTTGATAGGCAATGCTCTCCTAGTCAGTTTGCCTGTCTGCCTGGTTCCCTCTGAGGGTTTGTGGCTTGACTGGGTTCACCAGCGCCGGCCCCAGCAAGAACAGGGAGAAGTGACTGGGCAAATCCCCCAAGAGCAGTGGGATCCCTACACATGAGATGGGGCAAAACTATCATTCTAGTCCCTCCCATACCTGAGACTTCTTGCACATCACAGGTCCCAGGACCAGAGCAGGAAGTAGCTCTAAGTCAGAAATGGCTTCCATGATGGTTAGGATGAACTGGGAAGGGGGTTCTGAGAAGGGAATGAAAGGGGTCTCGACCTGCAGGTCAAAACTCTGACCCTGTCACAGGGTCCAGAACAGCTCCTGCTTGCCAGTTCTGTGAAGGGGTTTCCACCTTATACCCACTTTTACCCACTTCAGTATAAAAGGCCTGAGCAGCCCCTCATGCTACACACACACAGGGATTCCTGCTCATCCCCAGAAGGCACCACAGCTGCCCACTTCTTGAAGGTCCTATTCCCCTGAGGGCCCGGGGTCCTCATGCTGTGAGTCCTGGGTGTGGTCTGCCCTCCCACAGTCAAATCAATGGGATCTCTGTGGGGTAGAATCCCTGGGCCCAGCACCTCAAGGTGACCTTCCCATTAGGTCCTGAGTGATGGGTCACAAGTGCTGATGGCTGCTCTGAGGAGAGTCTCAGAGGTGGAAAAAATTTAATGAGAATCCCAGCTCTCGGCCTCCTTGTTAGAGGTCGAGAAGAAATTTCAAAATTAAAAATAGGTGCAGGATAAGCAATTGTCCTAATATCTAGTGCACTTTTTCTACACATGTGTCTCATTGTCTGGGAAGCCATTATTATGCTTCTGACGTTGGTGATACTATTTTTCAGTTTTAAAATTTCTGGGTTTTTTTTTCTAATTTACATGCAGATTTTACAACCTTCTGACAGTCACCATCTATTACATTGTGATGTTAGAAACTAGCAGTCATTTGTGGTACTTTCATGCACTGTGTCTCTGCTGGTTCGGTTTCCTGGTATTTTATCTTCTGGTTGTGTTAAAGGTAATCTCTAATTGTTGGGCACAGAAGACCAGGGAAGAGAAAGATCCCCTGGTGAAGTACACCACTACTGACAAACACATCACTGTTGACAAGGGGAACTGCTGTCCTTTCCTAGTTACCTCCCTGCACTCCTCCTCCCTGTCCCTTCTCCCCACCCACCCTCAGGACAGCCTCAGGAGTCTGGGCAGAATCCCCAGACCCACAGTAGAAATGCTGAGGAGGAGAAGGAAGCGGCAAGATTCGGGCCTCCTTCCTTCCTACAGGGACGCCTCCAGGTAACGCAATTCCAGCTTCAGGAGATCCTGACGCGCGGCCCCGAGGACTACAGTACCTTCCAGCAGCATCCTCTCTTTGCCATGCTCCGGGCTTCTGCGCCTAGTGTAGTGACCCATTACGGGTTCCCTTGCAGCCTCCGTGATCCAGAACCTCTCCCAGGTGCGCTTGATCCTCTGAGCCGCGTATCGCGCCGCTGTCCAGGTCTTTACGTCCTGCTTCAGGGACACGAACTATTATTTCCCGTCCTAGGCGGGCTGAAAGTGTCCTCCAAGAAAGTTCCCAACTGGTGCCAGCACGCAGCCGCGCAGCAACTGCAGGTGTGGGACCCTGAACCTCTCCAGGTGTCAGCCCCAGGAAGGGCCAGAATCCCCGCTTCGCCCCGCCCACGCCAGCTCCTCCCTCCCACTGTGATTAGTTACAGCAGAAGTCAGTCACCATCTAGATGAGGTAGAGACCTGGAGCAAAATGTTCCTAGCGCTTCCCCACCCGTGGGAGGTCAACTGAGGCCCCGCACCCCCACGCCTGGGAGATCCTGACCCGTCAGCCAGTGTAGGGTGGGAGGGACACCTGTGCCTGGAGCCTGACGTTTCTCACCAGCTGGCCCGGGGGGGTTGTGCCGGCTCAGGAAACTCAGGCCACTCAGTAATACATTCGTTGCGGTCATCGAGAACTTTCTTCAGGGCGTCCACAGTCCTGTCCTATCTTCACCCGCGGCGCCCGCGGCTTCATTCTCTGATCCTCGCCACGGCTGTAGAAGCGCAGGAACCGCGTGTTGCCCACGAAGGCGCCGCTGAGGAGCCCAGGGCGCGCGTGGTGGAGGCGGAGCCCGGCCTCCAACTACTCGGGAACCTGCATTTTGGGGGTGGGAGAGGCCCAGGGAACCTGGAACCCTGCCCCGCTCCCCTCGGGTCCCAATCTGCCCACTGTCTCCGGGACATGCTCCCTCTGCCTCCCCGCCGGGACCCAGCCTCCCGGGATCCCTCCCACGTCCCGTCCGTCCCCCGGAGCCGCTCATCTGGGAGTTTTTTACTGTGTGTGGGGAACTGGGGAGAGGACAGAGGGGCGGGGACAAGGAAGAGTGGCCTGGGACAGCGGCATTTGGAAATAGGACCTCAGAAGTCTGCAGACCCCAGCCCGGGACGGAGGCGCCCCGGGAGGAGCTGCTGAGTCCTGCAGGCCGCCCTTTACCTCCTGCCTCCGCAGCCCAGTTCATCCTGATTCTCTCCTCAACAGCCCAGGTCTTCCCCAAGGTCAGGGCCCACAGAGTAGCAGGGTGGGAGTTCCAGGACTCGGGATCCGGCTTCTCTGGGTATCTTGGATCCAGGGAGAATCCCGGAGATCTCCCACTTTATGAATCCCATTCTCCACTCACTCTGATGACTTCTCTAGACCCCAGTGGAAACCAGATACGACGCCCTCATCAGTCCTGGGGAAAAACAAGAGTAAAGTATGAGAGGTGGCCATGAGGTCAGGAAAACTCCTGCAGAATTCTCAGGAGAGGAAACTCTTCAGAGCTGGACCCTTGACTTAGTTTGTCTTCCCTGCCCAGCCACCTGTTCCAGAGCCGGAAACGCCCAGGTTTAAGCCAGAGACTTTGGATACTTTCCTTGATGCTGACATAATTTTTGTCTTCTCTCCTGGAAGGGAAGCCTCAGAACCATCAGAGTGATCCCGTCTGCCCTCTCTTCTTATTCTTCTGTCTCTCCAATCTCTCTCCCTGAGCTGGACTCTCCACCCACCCGCACATCCTGGACAGTGCAGAGATGAGCGAGCATGACCCTGGGTCAGGATTGGCTGCATGCAAACCCAGCTCCACCACGATTTGTGTGCAACCTTCATTCCTATTGTATCGCCTGAAAACGGAAAAGTTTGCAGGCACACCCCATAGAGGTGTTGTGAGAATTAAATGAATTCATGTTTTTAAAGTGCTAAGGACACAGATTAACACATAGCACCATGACAGTGTATGATATTATCACTGTTGCTATTTCTTTCCTTTTGTTTTAATTTTGATATGGACTTTTGCTCTTGTTGCCCAGACTGGAGTGCAGTGGCGCCATCTTGGCTCAATGCAACCTCCGCCTCCCGGATTCAAGCGATTCTTCTGCCTCAGCATCCGGAGTAGCTGGGATTACAGGCGCCTGCTACCACACCTGGCTCATTTATTTTTATTTTTATTTTTTTTGTAGAAACAGGATTCGCCATGTTGGTCAGGCTCGTCTTGAACTCCTGACCTCAGGTGATCCACCCTCCTTGGCCTCCCAAAGCGCTGGGATTACAGGTGTGAGCCACCGTGCCCAGCCGTGGTTGCTATTTCTTTCATCCTTTTTGCCTGAGCCTCTTCTCTTCTTTCTGGGTTCCCAGGGAAATTCTCTGTTGGAAGATTATGTTGGCAAGAGGCCTCCACCTGGGAAATGCTGGCCCGTGGTGGGATCTCCCTTTTATTAAATGGAATGATTGTTGGTGAATTGACAGTTAGTGAGCCACTTACAGTACAGTTCATGTAAAAAAGACCACATACCTAGGATTAACTCCATTTTAATAAAGACACATTCCACACATTATAAGCCCAATGTGATTTGTGAGGAGATTGGTTTGATTGGGTCATGGGAATATCACTCTACTTTCCTTGAGAGAGTTTTGCAACACATTTCAAATCTCTGCTTCTCATTTCACACTATCTGGCTCACGAGTGAAGGTGATGAGAAGTGTCCTCGTACTATGATCCCCGGTTTGTCTATCAGAATCATAGTCATATATGACACATAGAGATTATTTTCTTAGAATATATAATTTATTTATATATATTATACTCAGGGTATATAGAGAGATATTATTATAGTGCTTAAGTGGCTACTTGTATCTATGCATTTTCTCTCTTGGTACATGACATTAACATATAGAATTGTACCCTGTACTTTGGTTTCCAGCAATTGCTGATTAGGTCATTTGGACCAGCTCTCCCATTGAGTACCACTGGAAAAGTGGGAGGAAAATACATGTTTGAAAAGTCTGCTTGAATTTATAGATAGGCCAGCAAAGCAGTGAAGATTTGCCAGTTCAGGAACCAGGAAGAGGCAGAAATCCAGAAGAGCACCTTGAGCTGTGGGGCTGCTTCTGTGGACCAGATGCAGTGACACCTGCCTCCCAGGCAAGAAGGCAGCTTCTGGGATTCAGAACTAAACTGTTCCAATACTTAGAAGGTCTCTTGGTCTCTCTAGAATTCAGTGCTCATTGGCCAGGGCTAAGATGTTCACACTCATTTGTTGGAGGAGCCAAGCTTCGGGTTTGACTGCCTTTGGGGCATTTCATGCTAGAAAAACACCAACATGTGTAGATAAATGGTGTAGAGGACACCAGTCACTGGAGCTCTGCCTAGTGATCTCCCCTGACTTCCACTGGGAGACAACATGGGCATTTCACTAAATTCCTGAGGACGTGGCCAACATAATAAGAGAACACTGGAAGGTACCTTGGACAGAGTTCCAGGCAGTTACAGCTTTTGGGTTTCTGTGTCCTTTACTTTCATCTCAACCAGACAGCATTTGTGGAGGCTGAAGAACAAAAGACTTTAAATATCAGAGGTGAATCTAGGACCATTGATCCATTGTGGTCAAGAGGCTGGAGCCATGTGGCCCAGCAGTAATGATCTATGGTCTTTGGTCACCCCAAAGCTCTCTCCCATTAGGAGCGGCTTATCACTGCTATCAGGGACCCCAGTAGCTGCACAAGGCATTTTTTTTTTTTTTTTTTTGTCATTTCTGATGAGAACTTGGAGAGGTCCCAGAGCATATAGACCTTGATTGAAATAGGGTCAGAGTAGAGTCAGGTAAAACTCTGCAATGATTCAGAGGTACCTAAGTATAAAATAAAATTTCAACTCAGAGCTTCCATTAGAGCATCAGGCTCAGTAGCTCCTGTGTTTGCACTGTGAGAACTGGGGCTTGATGAGAACAGAAATAGTTACATGTGCAGAAAAGCATATGTAGTTAGAAAACTGGATCATGATTCAAGGCGTGGGAGGGCCATTGTCTTTACCATGGTAGAAAGTGGGGCTTTCTGTCATCTTGGTTCTGATAGGCCAAGTGCAGAAGATTAACCTTCTTGCTTTCAGCTGAGTGACTGATAATAGAAGCTGGAATTAAGTGAATCAGTGGGAGCCTCTCTCCCTCCATCCCCCAGCCCAGTAAATACAAGTGAAGGACTTGGGGCTCTGGCAATTTATTCTCATTGTGCGTTCTCCTTCTCTGGCTCAAAAGAGAACCACATGTATCAGAAAACAAGGGCTACAATTCTCATAGAACCCAGAAATTGGACTAGAGGCCTGGAATGTCATGTGCCCATCATTGCTCCACCACCCAGGTGCTGTGTGACCTCAGGAGAAGCTCTCTGCTCCTGGGACCTCTTTGATTCATCTGTGAATCATGGACAAACACCTCCACTCTAGCAACGTTACTGAAATGCAGGGAGGAACAAGTGATCAATGGGTAGGAAAAAAGCAAAGTGATAACATTTACTCCTAGACAAAACTTTTTAGGAAAACGTAACTTAAAAATAGGAGAAAAACATATAGTACCTGTGATCCCCTGCCAGAAAAGCCTCTTTATTTAGTAATTGTGATTGTTCATCATCTTTCTATAAAATTTGGGCAAAACTACCTCCTTCAATATCTCAAATAAATTAAATACAGTTGTGATTCTATGTCAGTTTAGGTCTACAACTTTTGCTTTGTGTGAAACCGAAAGGCGATGGGCACATCTTCATTTTTCTATGGTGGCCAGGGGACATTCAGAGACTTGGAAATGACCCTATATCATCCATTTTCATTTGACTTATACTATCCTTTGGAATTCCAGGTAATTCATACTCCTAAAAAAATCTCATGTTCATACATAGGAGAAGGTAGAAAAGGTAATATTTCTGTTTTAATTTGCTAGAGCTGCCATAACAAAGTACCAAAGGCTGGGTGACTTAGATAATAAATATGTATCATCTCACAGTTCTAGAGGCTACAGGTGCAAGGTCAAGGTGCTGCAGGGTTGATTTGTTCTGAGCCCTCTCTCCTTGGCTTGTTGATGGCCACTTCTTCTGTTTTCTCAACATAGGACTTCAACATATGGATTTTGGTGGCATAGTGTAGCAGGACAAGCTGGAGACAAAACTCCTCAGACACCAGATTAAAGAAGGAAGAGGTTTATTCGGCCAGGAGCATCACCAGACTGGTGTCTTAGGAGCTGAGCTCCCTGAAAAAGAAATTCTTGGCCTTTTTAAAGGCTTACAACTCTAAGGGGTTCACGTGAAAAGATCATGATAAATCAAGCAAGCGTGGGGAATGTGACTGGGGGGCTACATGCATCAGCTAACAGAACAGAAAGTTTTGCAATGCTTTTTCATAACAATGCCTGGAATTTACAGATAACCAAGTAGTTTAGGTCAGGGGTTGATGTTATTATTATTACTTTTTTTTTTTTTTTGAGACGGAGTCTTGCTCTGTTGCCCATGCTGGAGTGCAGTGGTGCAATCTTGGCTCACTGCAAGCTCCACCTCCTGGGTTCATGGCATTCTCCTGCCTCAGCCTCCCCAGTAGCTGGGACTACAGGCGCCTGCCACCAAGCCTGGCTAATTTTTTGTATTTTTAATAGAGATGGGGTTTCACTGTGTTAGCCAGGATGGTCTCGATCTCCTGACCTCGTGATCCACCCACCTCAGCCTCCCAAAGTGCTGGGATTACAGGCATGAGCCACCGTGCCCAGCCTATTATTACTTTTTTAACTCCTAGGGCCGGGTGGTGGTGCCAAGGTTGTCTGGCTATACATCTTACTTCTGTTTCTTTCCCAACTTTTTGCTTTCTCCCTTTTCTCCTGTCTTATAAACTAGGCAAGATGAGGGGAGGAGGGCAGCAGGAGTAGTAGTGGTCTCCTTCCTTAATGGGAACACAATTCTTCTTGTAACTGTCTGGATCATCTTTGGCAGTGGATATTCTAAGAAATTAAAGAGAGTAAAAGACAGTACATCCCTATGGCTGAATTCTTTCTCTTGGTTTTCTGAAATTTTGATCTTGCAATACGAACAGACAAGAAAGAGAACCAAAGTTTAGTTCTTCATGGAAGGTGAACCCTCCTCCCTAAGTCTTGGTAATCCCAGACACTAAGACGTGGTGCTGTGCAGTTCTCCAAAGTCCAACTCACTCCAGTGATTCTGTTTCTGTCTTTTTAACTGGGAAGAGGATTCTCTTTCAGGAGAGCCACCTCTTCTGATGCTATATGGACTTTATTCTCCTTAAACATACAGAATGAAAAAGATGTTAATATAAAGGGAAATATTTGCCAAATTTTTATCATGCTCATAATTTTTGTACCTTTTAAAATGCCCCATATTGTGTTGTTTATTTTTAAAATATTTTTTAAATTGGTGCATAATATTTGTACATATTTATGGGATACATGTGATGTTTTGATACATGCATAGAATGTATGTATAATAAGTCAGGATATTTAGGATATCCAGCACCTCAAGCATTTATCATTTCTTTGTGTTGAGAACATTTTAAATCCACTCTTATAGCTATATTGAAATATACATTTTTATAACTTTAGTCAGTCTGCTGTGCTATCAAATATTAGAATTTATTTTCTCTAATAACTGAACATTTGGATCCATTAACCTGCCTTTCTATATTTTCCTATCCATACATTCTTTCCAGATTCTGGTAACTGTTATTCTACTCTCTTGACTTCCCTGAGATTAACCATTTTGGCTGGCACATATGAGTGACAACACATGATATCTGCCTTTCCTTGCTTGGCTTATTTCACCTAACGTAATGGCCTTTGGTTCCATCCATGTTCCTGCAACTGACAGGATTTCATTCTTTTTTATGGCTGAATTGCATTCCATTGTGTATATATACCACTGTTTATTCAGTCACCCATTGATGGATTCACCTATTGATTTCATATCTTTGCTACTGTGAACAGTGCCTCAATAAACCCGAGAATGCAGGTACTCTTTTGATATGATTTCTTTTCCTTTGTATAAATACCCAGGAGTAGAGTTGTTGGGTCAGCCAGTGGTTCTATTTTTAATTTTTTGAGAAATTACTATACTGTTTTCTATAATTGCTGTACTTACTTTCCCACCAACAGTGTACAACAGTTCTGGTTTCTCCACATGCTCGACAGTATCTATTATTTTTTATTTCCCAACAATAACCATTCTAACTAGGATAAGATGACATTTTACTATAGTTTTGGTTTGCATTTTCCTGCTATTTAATAATGTTGAGTGCTTTTCACATACCTGTTGGCCATTTGTATGTCTCCTTTTGAGAAACATCTATTCAGATCCTTTGTCCACTTTTTAATTGGATTATTTGTGTTTTTACTGCTGAGTTTTTGAGTTTCTTATATATTGTAGATATTAGTTCCTTGTAGGATAAACACATAGCAAATATTTTCTCTATTCAACAGGTTGCCTTTTAATTCTGTTGATTGTTTCATTTGCTGTGTTGAAGCTATTTAGCTTAATGTAGTCTCATTTGTCTATTTTTATTTTTGTTGCCTGTACTTTTGTGGTCTTAACCATAAAATTTTTGCCTAGACCCATGTCTAGAGTGTTTCCTATGTGCATTATTGTAGTCATTTTATAGTTTTAGGACCTGCATTTAAACCTTTAATCCATTTTGAGTTGATTTTTGTATATGGTGAGAGACAGCGGTCTAGTGGTATTCCTCTGCATCTGCTAGGATTTTCTCAGCTCCATTTATTTAAGAGACTTGTTCTTTCCCCGTTGTATATTCCCTGTTCCTTTGCCAAAAATGAGTTGGCTATCAATACATGGATTTATATGTGAGTTCTCTTTTGTGTTCCATTGATTTAGGTGTCTAATTTTATGCCAGTACCATACTGATTTGGTTACTCTAACCTTATAGTATATTTTGAATTCAGGTAGCATCATGCCTTTAGCTTTGTTCCTCTTGTTTACAATTGCCTTGGCTATTGGGGATATTTTATGGTTCCATATGAATTTCATATTTTTTCTAGATCTGTGAAGAATGATATTGGTATTTTGATAGGTATTGAATTGAATCTGTAAATTGCTTTGAGTAGTATGAATATTTTAACGATATTAATTCTTCCAATTTATGTGCATGAAATGTGTTTCATTTTTTTTTTTTTTCCTTTAGAGACAGAGTCTCACTATGCTTCCCAGGCCTTGAGTTCCTGGGCTCTAACTATTCTCCTGTCTCATCCTCCCAAAGTCCCACGATTACAGATGTGTGTCACCATGCCTGGTTCTTTCAGTTTTGTGTACTCTTCAATTTCCTTCATTGATGCTTTATAGTTTTTGTTTTACTTCCTGGGATAAGTTGATTTTTAGGTATTTTATCTTCTTTGTGATTTGTAAATGGTGTTGCTTTCTTGATTTTTTTTTTTTCAGATTGTATAGTGCTGGTATATATAAATGCTATGAAAGTTTGCACATTAATTTTGTATCCTGAGATTTTATTGAATTTGTTTATTAGTTCTAACTATTTATTTGGTGGAATCTTTCATTATTTCTAAGTAAAAGATCATGTCACTTGCGAATAAGGCTAAGTTGGCTTTCTCCTACTGACTTGGATGCCCTTTATTTCCTCACTTGCCTGATTGCTCTGGCTAGGACTTCTAGTACGGATGGAATAAAAGGGGTGAAAGTGGGAGTCTGTGCCTCCTTCCAGATCTTACAGAGGAGGCTATAAACTTGTCTCCATTCACTATACTGTTAGCTGTGTGTTTTTCATATATGGACATATCACGGTGTATTATCCTTTTGGTGTACTGTTGGATTTGGTTGCTAATATTTTTAATTATTTTTATCACTAACATAATTTTTATTATAAGCATTTTAAACTTATAAAATTTACATTTACCAAAATAAGCAAATCTTCATCAACTTTATCAATGAATTTTGACAAATACAGCCATATCACTCTTGCCACTATCAATGTACACAAAGATCCCTTTTTCTCCCTTCAACTCAGCTTCTCCGCCCCCAGCAGCCATTGATTTGATGGCTATCATGATAGCGCAGTTCTTCCTGTTTTAACACTTCGTACAAACCTACTCATCCTGTATGGTCTCCCGTGTGTCTGGCTTTTTGCACTTGGCATAATAATTATGTGATCAATCCATGTTGTTGCATGTATCAGTAGTTCATTCATTTTTATTTCTGATAATATTCCATTGTATGAATGAATCATGATTTTTGTACATTGGCAATTATTTCTGATTTTTTACTATGATAAATAAAGAAACTATGAACATTCTTATACAGGGATTTTTGACAGAATCTTCATTTCTCTTGAGTAAATACCTAGGAGTGGAAAGGTAGCCATAGAGTACTAGGTTGTTTAACTTTATTACATGATACAAAACTTATTTTCAAAGTGGCTGTTTTATATTTCTATAGGTAATGGATGAGAGCACAGATTGTTCAACATCCTTGCCAACATTTATAGTTATTAATCATTTTAAATTTAGCCATTTGAATGGTTGCTTAGTGGTTTCTCACTGTGGTTTTACTTTGTGTTTTTCCCTGAAGACAATTGGCCATTCATATATCTTCTTTTGTAATGTTTCAGATTTCTCTACAGATTGTGGAAGGTGCTAAATAAACATGAGTTCTCTTTCTCTAGTGCTAGACATAAAGCAGAATGTTCAGAGTCCATCCACACCTCCCAGTCAGGCCAAACACATGCCATATTTGCCTCCAGAAGTTCCTGCTCCTTCATCCCTCTTTCACAGTCTATCCACTTCGTTCTGGCTCCAGCTCACACTCCTCCAGGAAATCTGTTATTGTGAAGGTCACTGACATACTCAGTATTGTCATCTCTCCATCTGTCTTTACTTCTCTGCAGCTTTCCTCGCACTCAATAAATCCTTTTTTATTTTGCTCAATTTCTATGGATTCACTTCACAAATTTTTATTATGAATTAGTTCTAGCTGGAAGTAAAAATAGAGAATTATAAGAAATCTTTGTGAAGCCGCCACTCAGGTTTGTCAGTTTGGGACATTTTAACATTATTGGCTACATGTAGTATACACAGAAAATAATAAAAATACATGTAGATAGCCCTGATTTTCCACAGCTCAGTACAGGTTTCAGTCAACATTGTACTGAGCAAACCAAGAACTGCTGGTGAATGTTTGTCTTGAATTTGATGTATGCCCTCATATTCTTACTACATTTTAGGAAAGTCTCTTTGTTTGACATGCTTTTAGTCTTTTTTTTTTTTGTGAAACAGGGTCTCCGTCTGTCACCTGGGCTGAAATGCAGTGGCATAAACACAGTTCGCTTCAGCCTTGACCTGCCAGACTCAAGCAATTCCTCCCACCTCGGCCTCTTGAGTAGCTGGGACTAGAGGTTTGCACCACCAAGCCTGGGTAATTTTTGTACTTTTTGTAGAGACAGGGTTTTGTCATGTTTTCCAGGCTGGCCTGAAACTCCTGGGGTCAAGCAACCTGCTCTCCTGGGCCTCCCAAGATGCTAGGATTACAGGCGTAGGCCTCTACACCTGGCTTTGCTTTTAAACTTTTTATAAATTGTTTCTTGCTGATATTATTCATTGCTGAGACCAGCTCGGTCAGGGAGACCCCAACCCAGCGGCACTAAAGGAATTAAAGGCACACACAGAAATATGGCATGTGGAGTGGGAGATCAGGGGTCTCACAGCCTTCAGAGCTGACAGCTTCGAACAGAGATTTACACACATATTTATTGACAGCAAGCCAGTGATAACCATTATTTCTATAGATTATAGATTAACTAAAAGCATTTCTTACGGGAAATAAAGGGATGGGCCAAAATAAAGGAATGGGCTTTGGCTAGTTATCTGCCATAGGAGCATGTCCTTAAGGCACAGATCGCTCATGCTATTGTGCTGGTTCAGGAACATCTTTAAGCGGTTTTCCGCTCTGGGTGGGCCAGGTGTTCCTTGCCCTCATTCCGGTAAACCCACAACCTTCAGCGTGGGCGTCATGGCCATCACGAACATGTCACAGTGCTGCTGAGATTTTGTTTATGACCAGTTTTGGGGCCAGTTTATGGCCAGATTTGGGGGCCTGTTCCCAACAATTCTTTTGCTTGTTTTTTCAGTTAAGGTGGTCTACAAGATGAATCAATGTTCAGACAAATAGTTCATTTGTTTTCGTTGCAGTATAGTATTCCATGGCAGGAATGTGCTACAATTTATCTCTTCCCCTTTTCATTGCCCTGCATAGTCTCTAGTAGAGACATTGCTGTAATGAACATGCTTTAAATTTCAAATTTAAATAAGTAAATAAAAATTCTACCTCACCAAAACTCCTCAGGACCCGCACACAGGCACTGCAGCGGCGACTGGAGAAGAGGGTGCTGGGAACAGGAAGGACACCACCGCTTGGCCTCGGGCACCTGAAGGACCACCTGGAGGGCTCCGGGAGCACCACAAAGGTCCAGGCGGAGCCAACCCTCACAGGCCCAGGGAAGGGCAGCGCCACAGGCTGGCAGCACTGTCCCACCGCCGCGGAGAGGGGCTGCCCAAAAGGCAACAGCCACAGGAGATGAGCAGGGGTAGGACTCATCTCCCCAACCCCACCGACGCCACGAGGCAGAGGGCGGGGACAGCGAGGTCGGCCGGATTCCGCACCCCTGTCTCCCACGCAGCACCCATGCGCAGGGAGGAGAGACTATGGGCTGCAGGCAGAACGAGAAGAGGGGTCACGTTAGCCATGTCAGTCCCTCATGTGTGGTACCTCCTGCCCCTCCCGGGAGAACGTGACGCCACCACATCCACCACTTGTTCTCTTTCACTCTTCCCATTCTTTCCTCTTCCCGATATATTTATA
Organism: Macaca thibetana thibetana; assembly: GCF_024542745.1. Classification (NCBI taxonomy): domain Eukaryota; kingdom Metazoa; phylum Chordata; class Mammalia; order Primates; family Cercopithecidae; genus Macaca; species Macaca thibetana. The sequence continues at coordinate 29,587,613 of NC_065581.1, read as the reverse complement.
TAGTAATTATGTTTAGTTTGTTGTAACTAAGCGAGTTATAGAGAAACACCACACTGTGAGACAAATTATGGAGTCCTTTATTAGCTGGAGACCGGGAGGCAGCTAGCGCTCAAAATTCCCTCGGCCCCGAAGAAGGGGCTAGATTTTCTTTTATACTACGGTCTAAATAGGGGAGGGGGGTTTAACTGAAGCAATTTTACAGAAGCAGAATAGGCAAAAAAAATTAATTGGTTATAGAAGAAGTTACAAAAAATAAACAGTTCCAGGGGCAGGGGCTTAAACCGTATCATTAAAACATAAATGCAGGCGCTTTAGGTACCTTCCACTGAACACATTCCCAGGAGCTGCTGGTACAGCCTGCCTCAGTATCTTATCAGCAAGTGCATTCCTGGATGTGCTTGGAGTCAGTTTGCACTAGTTATTCCCTTAAGGGGGATAAAGGAGGCTGCAAGTGAAGAAACTAAAATGGAGTCTGTCCGTCTGTCTCTCCTAGGAGAGAGTTACTCAGGTAAAAACAAGGCAAGGTATCACAAGTTCAGCCATTCCTTGCTTCTTTTTCTGTGACTAATCTCATATGACAACTTGACTACTTTTCACTTGCTTCGTAGTATTTGCTCTTCCTCAAGTTAATACTTGCCTTTGTTTTTGTTTATTTTCTTTTACTTTTTTTTTTTCTGGCTCTGTCACCAGGCTGAAGTGCTGTGGTGCGATCTCCGCTCACTGCACCCTCTGCCTCCTGGGTTCAAGAGATTCTCCTGCCTCAGCCTCTCGAGTAGCTGGGACTACAGGCGTGCGCCACAGCGCCCGGCTAATTTTTGTATTTTTAGTAGAGACGGCGTTTCACCATGTTGGCCAGGATAGTCTCGATCTCTTGACCTTGTGATCCACCCTCCTCGACCTCCCAAAGTGCTGGGATTACAGGCATGAGCCACCTCGCCTGGCCTGTTTATTTTCTAGATAACACTCATTAATTTAACTTTGATATCTGTTCCATTTCTGTGACTCTTTTAAGAAGTCAGAGACTTTGGACATTCTATTAATTTTACTTTCTTGGAAATGTCCCTCCTGGGCCCTTCTGGCTGCCCCCATCTGGACTGGAGGCTCCTACCTGTGGGGCAGAGTCACCATCCTAGGATGTCCCTCCACCACCATCTGGGGCAGAGCCTTACATGCAGTGGAGCCACCTGGGGTCCTGACAAATGCAGACTGATTCAAGATGTCAAGGCTGGGCCTGTGAGCCTTTCTGTCTAGTTTCATAAGATGCTGATTCTGCTGATTCATGGGTGATAGCTGGGGTAGCAAGGATCTCTCTTTTTGTCTCAAGTTTTCTGTGTCTCTTTTTCATAGTAAGCACATAATAATATATTTTCAATGAATTAATGTGCTTTTTTCCTAAGTTAATAAGAGAGCTAATTATTTTTTATTGTGCCGAAAACCATATTATGTAAAATTTTGTATCATAGCCATTTTAAGTATAGAGTACTATCATATTAACTGTAAGCCATTGTTACGCAACAGATCTCTAGAACGTTTCATTTTGCAAAACTGAAACTCTATGCCCCAAAACTCCTCATGAATCCCCAACTGAACCCCTGGCAGCTGCCATTCTACTTTCAGGTTCTAAGAGTTTAGACACCTCATATAACTAGAATTGTGCAGTATTGGAATTTCCTTATGATTGGCTTATTTCACTTAGCATTGTTCTCCAGGTTCATCCATGTTGCGGCATATAACAGAATTTCCTTCTTTTTAAGGTTGAATCATATTCCATTGTCTACATAGACCACATGTTTTTCATCTATGCAGGTGTTGATGGCTGCTTTGTTTGCTTCCTTGTCTTGGCTATGGTGAGTTATGCTGCTGTGAATACAGGTATGCAGTTTTCCGTTTTCACACCTTTCTCATTTTGGTGGAGTTAATGTTTTTGTAGCTACTTGTGACAGCACATATTTAAAGTATGTTTGCATGTTTCAATGTGTCCATTGTTGTTTTGATTCTCTCCTGGAAGAGGATAGAAATGTATGAAGGTGCTATTTGGCACAGCATTTAATGGTGAAGAAAGAGACAGTGTAACTGACCACTGCTGGGTCTCAGCATCCTGCAATTTCAGAACTACTGTGAATACAAAAACAACAAAAAACAGTGCTGTCCAGAAAGGGGGAGTCATCCCTAAATATGATGGCCCTGGGACAGCTGGCCTCCCTGCCCGGCCTCTTCCATGGGGGCCCTTTTCTGCAGTGACTGGGGTTTCTTCCCATTTCACTCTACCCCAGTTCTTGACCCAAGAGGCAAGGCATGTCTGCAGCTGTGCCCACACTTGGAGTATGTCAGTACATTATAAACACTGGCTCAGTGGTATCAGTACATTATAAACTTTGGCTTATTATGGGTTGTTTTATTATTTATTAAGTGTGTATTTTGATTTCACGTTACTGACAGCACAATAAACCAGGACAATCTAGTGATCGCATCCTCTTTCTTATGTAAAAAAGCACCTTTGAGGAACGTGAGAAGGGGACAGCTTTCACTAGAGTTGGTTAAGGGAGAGCCAGATGGGCTGGGCAGGAGGATTTTTACCTGGAACCTGTGCGATGAGCTGTGACATCCCTCTCCCCACCTTCAATCTCAGCCCCAGCATCCACCTCCTGGGCGCAGAAGCAGTGCAGCGGCGCCACCTGGTGGTCTGTACTCTTCTATTCCCAGATCAAGCACAGCCCTGAAATCCACCTGTCCCTCCTCTGTGCCAGGGTTTCTTCACTGGACACCAGCGTGAGTCAACTTTTCTGTAAAGCAGAACGAGCATGAGATGGGACCATGTTAGAGGAGGAATGGTGTCATCTCCACCTCTGGAGAGATCCCCGTCACCCTGTTCAGGGGAAGGACCAAGCCTCAGTCCCACGCAGAGAGGAGGCTCTGGCTGTAGCTGCGCCTGTGGAGAGGTGAGGACCTGTTCCCTCTATGCTGACGGCCAAAGCCTACAGACTGGGGCCAGACTTCCCCTCAGCTGTGTCCTATCAGGTTCATCCAGGCCTCAAGGAATAGATCATGGACATTGCCTCCAGTGATGGGGAGCTGGGTACACACTCAGAAATGAGGTAGTCCTAGCAGGGGTCCTGGGGCTGCCAGTTGTTTTGAGTACTCAGTGTCCAGGGAGGAGGATGGGGTGGAGGCTTTGTACGGAACAGGAACCATGCCCCATAACTTATTTTACTCTGCATTAGCCTTTTTATCATAAAATAAAACACACGTAACACAAAAGAAAACAGATCTTAAAATGGTGACCTTTCATCAAAGGTAAACACCCTTTAACCATCAGAGAGGGAGAAGTTTGGCAGCTGACCTCGAAGCCCCATCAGTTGCCCCAGCTCAACAATAAACTCTTCCCCTTTTCAAATAAACATCAATCACATCCTGACTTTTATGGTCATCGCTCCTTTGTTCTATTTGATATTTTCATCATCCAAAATTATAGTTTAGTTTTACCTTTAAAAATGTTTTGTGTTCTCATTTGTTCTATAGGTTCCTCCTTGAAATTTATATTGTATCGTAAGGTTTCCTATTGTTTGTATATTGTGGTTGCATGCCAAGGTGTGGTTTAATATGTATTTTCTATAAATTGGTAGTTTGGTGTACAGGTTTGTGCATATTCAGGGTTTTTTTCTGTAAGTGTTGATGGTTCTGTAAAAGGAAAATAAATCTTGGGGCCCCAAAATTACTAAGCTAAAAGGGAAAAGTGAAGCTGGGAACTGCTCAGGGCAAACCTGCCTCCCGTCTATTCAATGTCTCCCCTCTGCTCACTGAGATAAAGTCATGTCTGATTGCCTCCTTTGGAGAGGCTAATCAGAAACTCAAAAGACTGCAACCATTTGTCTCTCATCTACCCGTGACCTGAAAGCTCCCTCCTTGCTTCAAGTTGTCCCGCCTTTCTGGGTGGAATCAATGTTCAGCTTACATATGTTGGTCAATGTCTCGGGTCTCCCTAAAATATCTAAAACCAAGTGGTGCTCTGACCATCCAGGGCACATGTCGTCAGGACCTCCTGAGGCTGTGTCATCGGTATGTATCCTCAACCTTGGCCAAATAAACTTTCTAAAACTGAGATCAGTCTCAGATTTTCAGGATTCATAGTACAATATCATGTTTTTCATCAAGAAGAATAATGTAATACTTGTTAATTCTTTTCTTGTGATGTTAATTGCCTTTGCTGTTCAATGGCGAAATCTGTTAGTTCACTGTGGATTGCCAAAGGGTTATTTCTTTCATGTATTAGCTGAATAATTTGTAGAATAAGAGATTTACCCCTGTCTATTATTTGTCGGTTCCATAGACACTTGTGTTCTGAGAGACTAAACCAAGCATCCACTCACCTATGACCCAGCAATTGCACTCTTGGTTATATACCAATAGAAATGCATGCATTTGTGTCCCAAAATATGTGAAAATATTATTTATAGCAGCACAATTTGTAAAATCTGGATATAACACACATGTTTATCAACAGTGGAGGGATAAGAAGAATGAGTTATTTGTAAAATGGAGCACTGACAGCCATGGGAGTGAATAGGCTACAATCACACACAGCAAGACCCGGGACATGAGGGTGACTGTATTCAGAACTGACGGATCTCGTCTATGGTGTTAGAAATGAAGAAAGTGGCTGCTTTAGCATCAGGGAGGGTGATTTATGATCAAGTAGAACCTAAGGGTGTTTCCTGGAGGCTGGAAATGCTGTACCTTGATGTGAGTGTTGTTTGCTCTACTGTTCACTTTATGAAAATCCATGGCCCACTCATGGTTTCTCCACGTCTCTCAATGCACATTGTCCTTCATTCCAGTATACATTTCTGATATTTTGAAACAATTCTTTACAAGCTAATATAGAATCTCCCTTGCTGGAAGTCCTTAGAAATGCTGCATTGAACAAATCAGTGCAATTATTAGAAATCCCAGGAAATAAATGCCTGTGACTCAGATGTAAAGAGGAGAATCAACAACAAGAGCAGTAGGTTTGGGAGCTGACCCAAGTACAGCTTTGGTGATGGGTGTTGAGCCAGGAACTAGAAATCAAATCCCAAATAGGCCCATGGAAGGTGGGGGGTGTGAAATGATGCCCCAATAGTGCATGAGTGAATGAATCATGGGCAGTGGCTCATGGGTCGGCTTGCCAGTCAGGAACTTGGGAAAAATAAAGATGGAAAAATTAGGGGGTATAGTAGAGGGGTCTGCATAGGCCTCTTGCTATGTACAGAGCATGTGATGATAGTGATTGCATGTGGATGCCCAACAGAGGGGCTCTAAGGGGCTGGGGCTCCCTGTAATCAGGTGAGTGAGATGGCTTGATGGACGATGCCACTCAGCCGCACAGGGCTTGCTCGTGGAGTCTGTTCACAAAGTGGCCGTGGTGGCTGGGATGGACACTGCATGGGCGCAGCAACTGACTTGACTCACCAAGGCTGACCTGGAAGCTGCCACTCTGAGAACCCAGCCTGCCAAAAGCAGCTGTTCATTGAACGGAGAAATAAAACAGGCAATGTTAATTAAGAACAAGACAGTGTCATAACAGAAAAATATACCACTGCAGATATAGGAGAGATTTAAATAGTCTTGAAACTGAAAAAAAAGTTTGTCAACAGAAAGACTTACTACAAGTAAACAAGTTAAAACAATTGTAAATATTCTATTTCCCTTCAAACATATCCAGTTTTGTAAGTATGCTCATATATCAAATATATACTGGACTTACATAAAATATTAAAAATATATAGGGAAACAAAGGAAAATCCAAACATCTCAAATTTTATTAGGCATGAATAACATAGATTCTAGAATCAGTTAGGAAATCAATAAGGAAAGATTATTATAGGAAATTCACTTTTATGTAATTATGTGTGAAAATCCTGAGAAAAATATTAGTAGACTATATCTACCTGTGTGCAATGAACAGATTATCTTGACCAAGTTATGTATCCCAAGAATGCAATAATATATAAACTGTAAATCTTTTAATGCATTTCACCACTTAAAGAATTAAAAAACAGAGATGACCATATTTTAGTAGATGAAGAAATTACTGTAAAAGAAATTCAACACTCCATCAGACCCACATTTCTTCAGTCATCTCTACTTTTAAGAATTCATGATCAGATTGGGCTCACCCAGAAAATCCAAGATAATCTCCCCAAATAAAGGTCCATCCTGTTAATCATATTGACAAATTCTCTTTTGTTTTGTAAGGTAACATATCTAAAGATGATGAAGCTTAGGGCTTGGAGATATTTGTGGGGTCATTATTTTAGATTTCACAGTGTACATGGTGGTCAAATGAGATTTAACATTAGTCTAGTCAAATTCCTACACATCACAAAGTGAGTAAATGTATGAGGCATTCCATAGTTTATGGGTAAAGGTGAAGCAAGTGTATACACAGCACTGTGAATGAAGAGATGCAAATTTACTCACACTGCACTGGAACCTCAGATGTTAAAGGGAAACGGTCATCTTAAAAGTAGCCACAGAAGAAACACAGATCATCTAAGAAACAACTGGTTTAAGATGTAATCGATTTTTCCCTGCCAGCCACAGCAGCCGGAAGAGGCATAATGATCGAGAGCTGAGAGAAAACCAATGTCCAACCAGAAGTTTGTGGCTGGCAAATCTCTCTTTAAGGAATAAGAGTAAAACAAAACATCATCGTATAAATGAAACTGTTGGACTATCTCCAAAATGCCCAGTCTAAAAATATTTACAAAGACAGTGAAATATATAAGAAAGAAACAGAGAAAGAAAGCAGAAATTTTAATTTGTAATCATTGGTACCTGTCAGTAGTCATTATAAAATATTAATAATGTAGCATTCAAAGGAAAATAATATAAAATACTATAACATGCTGTGTTATGATTTCCTTACCCGTATTCCAACCCCCCACCTGTGCCATCTGTGAGGTCCAACGAATTTGATTCTTTTTTCTGAGATCAACTCCGTAGAGTACAGCCCTAAGAACAAGTTAGGTGCTTGATGAATTTTGACCATATGAATAACTTTCTTGAAAGTACTTAGCAGAGCAGGAATGTGACACATAAGCACAATTCAAAAGTGGCTGAGGAGTGACACAAAAGAACATAGTGGCATAAGAACTCCAAGGACCTCCCCTCCACAGCGGCAATGTGCTTGTTGAAACACCAGTATTAAAAAATCTCCATGAGAGCTGTGATTGGATTTAGTGTTGATACATTTTTTAAAATTGTGGTAAAACAAACATACTGTCACGCACGTCCGTGTGAAGAGACCACCAAACAGACTTTGTGTGAGCAACATGACTGTTTATTTCACCTGAGTTCAGGCAGGCTGAGTCCGAAAAAGGAGTCAGCGAAGGGAGATAAGGGTGGGGCCATTTTATAGGATTTGGGTAGGTAAAGGAAAATTATAGTCAAAGGGGGGTTGTTCTCTGGCGAGTAGGAGTAGGGGTCACAGGGTGCTTAGTGGGGGAGCTTTTTGAGTCAGGATGAGCCAGGAAAAGGATTTTCACAAAGTAATGTCATCACTTAAGGCAAGGACTGGCCATTTTCACTTCTTCTTTCATTCTTTTGTGGTGGAATGTCATCAGTTAAGGTGGGGCAGGGCATTTTCACTTCTTTTGTGATTCTTCAGTTACTTCAGGCCATCTGGGCATACACCTGCAAGTCACAGGGGATGGGATGGCTTGGCTTGGGCTCAGAGGCCTGACACATAATATATAATTTACCATCCAACTATTTTTTCAGTGTACAGTTTGGTGGCATTAAACACATTTACAGTGTTATGTAACCACCACCAATATCCATTTCCAGAACATTTTCATCTTCCCAAACAGAAACTGCACCCATTAAACCATAACTGCCCATTCCCTGGTAACCTCTATTCTGCTTTCCGTTTCTATGAATTAGCTTATTCTAGCTACCTCATATAAGTAAAATATCATATTTATTTTTTTATTTCTGGCTTATTTCACTTACAGTGCTTTCAAGGTTCATTCAATCAGAATTTTATTCACTTTTAAGGCTGAATAATATTCCATATGTATGTGCACTGTGGGCTGTTTATCCAGTCATCCTCTGATGGACACTCGTTTGCTTCCACCTTTTGGGTATTGGGAATAGTGCTGCCATGGGCCTGAGTGTGCAAATATCTGTGTGAGTCCCTGCTTTCAATTCTTTTGACGATATGCCCAAAAGTGGAATTGTTGTCTCATACAGTAATTCTATTTTTACTTTCTTGAGGAACCAGTATACTGTTTTCCATGGTGGCTGCACCACTGTTCATTCTCACCAGCAGTGTACAAGTGTTCCTATTTCTCCACATCTTCAACACTTGGCCTAGTGAAGTTTACCATATTTTTATGTCCTTGTTGGAATTCCTTATTTTTATGTCCTTATTGTATATCTTCTTTGGATAATTGTCTATTCATGTATTTCACCAATTTTTGAATGAGGTTGTTTTGCTATTGTTGAATTATAGTTCTTTACATATTCTGGATATTAATTCTTTATCAGATATATGATTGGCAAATAGTTTCTCCTATTCTGTGCATTTTCTTTTGCCTCTTTTAATAGTGTCCTTTGATGCAAAAAAGTTTTTACATTTTGATGAAGTCTAATTGTCATTTTTCTTCTATTACTTGTGCTTTTGGTCACCAGCCAAGAAACCACTACCAATTCTAATGTCCATAAGATTTTTCTCAGTGCTTTCTTAAGGGTTTTACAAGTTCAACTCTTAAGGTTAGTTCGTTGAGTCATTCTGACTTAATTTTTGAAAAGGGTGTAATGGAAGGGCATGAATTTTGTCCAGCATCATTCTTTTGCATGTGGATATCCAGGTTTCCAACACCATTTGTTGATGCACCATGTGTTGCAGTGGGGCTGACACATTGGTGAGATGCAGTGAGCACTAACACATGGGAGCACCATGCATTTATTTACCTGTCTTTCCTCCACAGTTGTTTTGAGAAGGCTTTCACTGACAAACCCAACAGAAATGAATATATATGACTTCCTATAAAATGAAATTTAAGCAAAATTATATGTTTTAACATGTTAAGACTGGAGGAAGACTAGAACGTCACCAGACAAAGAGAAATATAGGCTGAAATGAAGAGTTTATGTTTACCTTGCTACAAATTCTGTTGGCCCATGATCTCTTATGTTTATTGCCACAAAGTGGGGTGATAGCTCATAACCAGTCCCTGGTTTTCTGCTTCAGAAACAAGTTTAAATCCTCTGCTTACACAGAGTAAGGAAAATAACCGAAAGATGTTGAAATTGGCATCTACAAAGTCAAAGAAGTGAGTAGTAAATGTAAACATCAGGAATCAAGGAGATTCTATCTTTTTACACAGCAATGGCCTCACTATGCACTGCTAAAGGGAGAAGGTCCCTTCAGGGGACCTTCATGATGAGGAAAAACCCTATATTGAAGGGGTGGCCTGCCCCTCCACACCTGTGGGCGTTTCTCGTTAGGTGGAAGGAGAGGCTTGAGAAAAAGAAATGAGACACAGAGACAAAGTATAGGGAAAGAAAAAGTGGGCCCAGGGGACCGGCGCTCAGCATGCAGAGGACCCACACCGGCACCGGTCTCTGAGTTGCCTCGGTATTTATTGATCATTATCTTTACCATCTCGGAAAAGGGGAAGTGGCAGGACAATAGGATCATAGTAGGGAGAAGGTCAGCAGAAAGACATATGAATAAAGATCTCTGTGACATGAATAAGTTTAAGGAAAAGTGCTGTGCCTTGACATGCATATGCAAATGTCTCCATAAACCTTTTTAGTGCATAAAGAGCAGCATTGCACGTCCCACCTTCAGCCCTAAGGTGGTTTTCTCCTATCTCAGTAAATAGAACATACAATGGGGTTTTACAGGGAGACATTCCATCGCCCAGGGATGGGCAGGAGACAGATGCCTTCCTCTATCTCAACTACCCAGAGGCCTTCTTTCCTCTTTTACTAATCCTCCTCAGCACAGACCCTTCACGGGTGTCGGGCTGGGGGACCATCAGGTCTTTCCCTTCCCACGAGGCCATATTTCAGACTATCACATGGGGAGAAACCTTGGACAATACCTAGCTTTCCTAGGCAGAGGTCCCTGTGACCTTCCGCAGTGTATGTGCCCCTGGGTACTTGAGATTAAGAGAATGGTGATGACTTTTAACCAGCAAGCTGCCTTCAGGCACTTGTTTAACAAAGCACACCCTGCACAGCCCAAAATCCTTTAAACCTTGAGTCACCACAGCACATGTCTCTTGCAAGGACAGGATTGGGGGTAGGGTTACAGATTAGCAGCATCTTAAATACAGAACAAAATGGAGTCTCTTATGTCTACTTCTTTCTATATAGACACAGTAACAGTCTGATCTCTCTTTCTTTTCCCCACACTATATGATGTAGAGGTTTTCTGCTGCACCCCTAAATTGAATTGTCCTTCTCTGTAACTACAGGTCTCACAAAGTTTTATAGCTTCAATGATTTCACCTGGGCTGATACTTTGTTTTGTTTTTGGTGTTGTTTGTTTTGAGCTGCTGCCCAGGGCTTAGAAAAGTGACTTGGATATTTTGCCAAAATTGTATTTCTTTGATGGAATTTGAAATCCATCAACCCTCTGCCTTCCCGGTGTATCCCCAGAGAGGGTTGAGTACTTTGCACTTCTTTTCAGCACTTCCCTAGAAGTGGTAGAAGATTTGGAGTTAGGGCCTCCCTCAATCTCTACCTTTTCTTTAATTCAGAGGATCACAAACTGTTGGGGGAAGAGTGGTGTCTTGGGCCCGCCGTTGATCTGATGAATATTAATATCTAATGTCCTGTAATGAAGTCATGTGTGCATGTAACATCACTTCTGCATGCAGTGTCACAGGAAAGTGGGTTCGCGGACCCCAGGTTAACAGCCTAAACACTAAAGGCACAGAGCTAGAGCTCTAGGAAGGGAGGGATGACTGGGTGGAACCTCGTCTTGTCCTTTAGTCCTGGGGCCTTTTCACTCCTCACATGGTGGGTGCTGGGCATCTGGCAGGTACTGATGTTGATGGAGTCGAGGGAGGGAACTGGACGGGACTGGGAAAAACAGGGTTGGAGAGATAATTAAGGCAGGCATTATTTTTTCTGAGTGTAAGTCATGGCTTGAAATCTGGAGAGCCTCAAGGACTATCCCGCTACCCAAACTTGTTTTTTCCTTTTCCCTCAAGCCTCATTTGGCCACAGGCCCAGTGTCAACACCAGGGGGCGCCCACAGACCATGAAGGCACCACGCAGCTGGGATTGTTTGTGGTCGGCTCCCGGGTCCCTGACTTAATCAGGGGAGCCAAGACCCTGCAGCCAGGTGGCCCGGATTCAACCTGCAGCTCTGGTCCTACTGACACTTTTCTTCCTGGTGCCTCAGTTTCTTAATCGGTGAAATGGTGAGGACACTACAGCACTTACCTCTGGGGCGGGTTTCTCAACAGCAGCACTATTAACAGTTTGGGACAGAGACTCCCTTGTGGCCTGCCATGCGCATTGTGGGAAGTTTGCCGGCAGCACCCCCACTCACCCCCTCCCACCAATCCCCACGTGACAACCGAAAATGTCCCGGGATTTTTGGTTCTCCCTTGGGTCTGGAAGCTGCACTTAGGCATTTTCCCACCTGACACTTGAGCTCATCTCTGCTTTGGTCCACATAAGGTCACTTAAAAAAAAAGTTGTTTCTTTAAAGATTTTATCCATCTTTAAACAAATCTATTTTATTCCTTTATTTCTGCATTCAATTAATCCTCCCAAACCCTTTGTTTAGTGTATCTCAAAATGTATCAATTCCCATTCTAGTAATTAACATATCTGACTTGCATGATACCTGCTATGACCCCTGGTAGAGCTCTGATTCCTTTAGCACAGCGAATATGTTCTCGATTCTGCTCTAGATGATGTAAATCAGTTTATTTTACTTGTCTGGGATGTTGCTCCTCACCTGTAAAATGTAAATGTGGATATGGCTTGGATTACTAAGTGGTTTTATTTCTTCATTCACCTGACATTGTTGTGTACCTGCTGCAAGTCAAATACATGGCACGATATTGTTTCCTTGATCACAGCACAGCAAATGAGAAAATGAGACATTATAGCAGCTGTGGCGGCACATGCCTGTCGTCCTAGCTACTCAAAAGGCTGAGGCAGGAGAATTGCTTCAGCCCAGGAGTTTGAGGTTACAGTGAGGTATGATATCACCATTGCATTGCAGCCTGGGCAACAGACCCTGTCTCTGAAAAAAAGGAAAAACACAGTGTGAGCTGTCTGCATGTGCTCCATGTCTCAGGAGACCCATGTCCTGTAATTTTTCTAAATGGCATCTCCATGTGGTTTTTCATGAATGTTTGTCTGGTATTTCTTTTCTATCCTTTTAACTTTTCTGTACCTTCTACTGAAATTATGGCTTTTGTCAATAGCCTACGGTTATTTATTTATTTACTTATTTATTTTTACCCCTCTGCACTATTTGTCTTGTAATTGGAGTGTCTGAGTCCATTATGTTTAATGTAATTGTTGACCTCATTGGGTTTAAGTCTGTACATTGTCATTTGCTGCCTTCTAATATTATCTCTTTCTTGCTCAACTATTTTTCTTATGTTGCCTTCTTTAGATGAATAAAATCTTTGCATTATTGTGGTCTTCTCAATAAGTGTTCTAGTTAAAAATTATCTTATTATTTCTTTAATTATCTAAGAAAGCACAATAATCTGTGACTTATTATAACCAACAGCAGACCGTAACTTCCCTGACTTTCACCTGCCTGTGCAGACAGCCCAGGGGAGAATCAGTGCTCTGGCTCTGAGACACAGGGCTGGTGGAAGTAGGAGAGTGATTGGATGATGAATCTGTAGCTGCAGAGGCATCTGGGCCCCTCACCTGCATTCCTCGTAGATGTCTCCTCCACTGAATGCCTGCGATGCCCTCTCCTCTGTATGCTCCTGCCAGAGTCTCCCCATCTCCACTGACAGCAGCTCCACCCTTCTGCTCACTCAGTCCAACACTGTGGTTGCCCTTGATTCTTCTTCTCACACCACAGATAAATCCATTAGCAAGTGCTGTGAAGTCCATCTTCACATTCATCCAGAATCCCTTCACTTCCCACTATTTCCCCTGCTCACACCCCAGTCAAGGTAAGCAACATCTCCATTCTGGAATATTCCACTCCTTTCCCACTGTTTTCCCCACTGCCTCACTGGTCCCCACCTCTCAATTCTGTTCTCAGCACAGCAGCCAGAGAGAAGCTTTCAAAGGATAAGTCCTACCATGTCCCAGTTTTCAAAACTGTCCTCTAACTCCCTATGTCATTCAGAGCAAAGGTCAACACCCTTCCCACACCCTGCAGGGCTACCTGCTCTAGCCACACCTTGGACCTCACTTCAGTTTCTCTCTGTTCAACCCTTCTGACCTCTTCGTCCTTCCAGGAACACAGACAATTTCCTGCCCTAGTGCATCTGCACTGAAGGTTCCCTGCCTGAAAAGAACTTTCCCAGACATCCCTGTGGACAACTCCTCACATCCCTCAAATCTTTACTCCAAGGTCACATTTGCAACAAGGCCCATGCTGACCACCCAGCACAACAGCCACCTCCCTGTCCCCACAGCCCGCACTCTGGATCACCTGCCACACAGCACTTGCCACCTTCTCACTCAGCATCTTCTGTTCCTACTCTGCTTATACTATATCTATCATCTGCCTACAGAGGTGTCCAATCGTTTGTCTTCCCTGGTTCACATGGGAAGAGTTGTCTTGAGCCACACAAAAAAATACACTAATGACAGCTGATGAGCAGAAAAAAATAGAGAAAAGAAAAAAAGGTGCGTGGATAATTTTCATGATATCTGCCACTACAAATAAACAAAAAAGTCGTCACATTCTAAAGCTGTCCTGGGCCACATGCATCCCGAGAGCCACGGGTTGGACAAGCTTGCATCTAGAACGTATACACCACAAGGCCAGAAATGTTTCTGTTTTTACTTTAATGATGTTTTCTAAATGCAAAAGCAGTCATATCCCTAGCAGACAACAAATGTCAGTTGAATGGATGATCACTGTAGAGCACCTCCCTATTCTAAAGGCAATATCTTTATTAATGTAACCTCAGGTCAAATGTCATTTTGTAGCAGCTACAGAACAATATTATCTCATGTGGACATAAATGCACCAGTGCTTTTCTTGCCAGGGCTACTTTTGTGTCCTCCCTCCCTCCCTCCTCCCACACCAACCCTCCTGCACACTGCAGCACACAAACATATATTTCTCTTCAGGAAAGATAACCCTAGGCTTATGGGTCCAATTATCCAACCACATGTGAATCTAAATTAGACTCTGCTTTACAAATCCATGAGTTTGGATTGGAGCCAGCACTAGGATTACTACAACTCAGGGCAGGAAGAAGAGTAGGAGAGAGAGCAGAAGAGGAGTTCCAATAGAAAATAACCTATGATGAAAAACTCTGGGACCTCTCCTCTGGAAGTTTCAGAATCTGCTTCCTTTAAGAATGTTGGGGAGGCCAGGCTTGGTGGCTCATGCCTGTAATCCCAGCACTTTGGGAGGCAGAGGTGGGCGGATCACAAGGTCAGGACATCAAGACCATCCTGTCTAATATGGTGAAATTCCATCTCTACTAAAAATACAAAAAATAAGTTGGGCGTTGTGGCACGTATCTGCAGTCCCAGTTACTAGGGAGACTGAGACAGGAGAATCACCTGAACCCGGGAGGTGGAGGTTGCAGTGAGCCGAGATGGTGCCACTGCACTCCAGCCTGAGTGAGACTCAGTCTCTAAAAAAAAAAAAAAAAAGAAGAAGGTTGGGGAAAAGATGGAAATACAATTGAAAGAGACCTGGAAGGAGGAGAAGAGGTATATGGGTCTGAAAATTTTTCTTCTGATAACACAGGAACTTCTATGTGTAGGGGCCACCCTAGGTGATATCCAAGTCCCTGTTGTAAAGGTAAACTGAGGCTGGAGCCAAACCGGGAATGAAGACACAAGCAAATGGCAGTGAGAATAGCCTTTATTAGGACTCGCAGGCGAGGTTTCTTGGTTCAAAGGTGCGGGCCGAGGAAGTAGCACTGAGGGGCTTTTTATAGCCCGAGAGGTAGGGAAGCTGGTTGTGCAAACAGGGCCTGGGGGGTCTTGAAACTACTAGGGCAGGAGTTGAGTAAGGGTCATGAGGAAGGGATCTTTGGAAACTGTCAACCGAAACTGCTGTTTACGAACTTGTGGAATGCAGGTGAGCTGCGGGTCATGGGGGAGTGTGGTTGCCCAGCCAGAACTCTGACGCATGTAAGTCTGCGGGTGTGTACAAGGGTGAAGGGAGTCTTTAACAAAAGGCCTGCTACGCCGGGTAACGCCGCCATGTTGGGTCTAGATTCCTGCCTAACACCTGTGATCACAGGTCCTGGTGGGACAAGGTTCTACTGAAGGGCCAAGGACAATGGAGCAGCAATGGTGACCCAGCTGAGCAGTGACCACATAAAGTTCATGGTGGCCTGAGCACCCACTGTGCACAGCCCCATCTAGTCTCCTCCTCTGCAACAAATTAGCACAAGAAACACGTGTACCATGGAAGGTTCTCATGTCTTCCATTTATTTTGTCTCTCAAATTTCAGGAATCTTCTCCTTTAATTAACCCATCAACCTCTCTTGGAAATCATTTGAAAAAGTAAATTTATACTCAGATTCTAATTTTAATAGGGAAGTAAGAAGTTATAGCTCAGTGCACCATAAAGTTGAGACAGAGATGGAGATATCCCAGCCCCATTTCTGGAACAGGAAAGGTGATTGGGGAAGGAAAGCAGGTCAGTGTGGGGAAGAGGGTCATGGTGGACATGGGGTTGGGCTGGTCTCCCCACCTCCTCACATTATGCCTACAGGAACACAGACACATTCAGATGCCTTTGCAGAAAAAGAAGTCAGGGTTCTTGAAGTCACAAAGGGAAAGAGTTAACAAATCTTGCCATTCAGTCCCACACAGGGCAGCTGTCTCAGACTGCAGAAAAACATTCATGAACAAATTCATATCTGTCACAGTGAGGGGTGACACTTGAAACAGCCCACCACATGCTCAATACATCCAAGTCAAAGAAACCTCATGGCACAGCTGTGTCCACTGTTCCCCCCAAAAACCCACACACATCAGGCCCCCAGGGTCTCACATTTACAAGCCGTGAGAGACATCAGAGCTCTGGACACTGTCACTGCCTGGGGTACAACATAAACAGGACCTGGTCAGAGCCCACAGGAGATATGGCCAGAGGAGGAAATATTGCCTGAGTGAGCTCCCCCATGGGCTCCCAACCACAAGATCCCAAGGATCTCAGGGATCAGCCTCCTTCATACTTACTTGCAGCCTGAGAGTAGCTCCCTCCTTTTCTATCTGTGAGAAGAAAATGTCCTTTGAGAGGTCAGAAAGGTGGCAGCGCCATGAGGCCCTAGTGGAAACTCCTAGTCTTGGACCCCAGAGAAGTTTCCAGAAATGTGTGACTGCAGACCCAGGGCAGGATAAGGGAAAACAAGGAAAGCAGATGTGGGTCCTGGACTAACTGCCTTCCTAAGGTCTGTCCTTAGCCAGGGACCTTCCCCTGACCTGTGATTACTGGGATCAGGTCCCCATCACTACAATCATCAAGGTGATAAATCTGTGCTTCTTTGTCACATGTGCTTTACAAAAGAGTAAGTGCTGGCACACAGGGCGTAGGCTGGGTCGGCCCATGAGTGTAGATGGTGCTTCCCAGTAACCAGGCAGGGCATTTCTACCTGGGGCTTGGAACCCTCAGTGGGACAAAAAAACTCAGAGCTCTTCTTCCTTCACAGCACAAAAGTGACCACAGCTTCAGTGACAACAGCTGCAAAGACAATCAGTCCAGCAATGATGCCCATGATGGGGATGGTGGGCTGGAAAGACTGCTCTGGGAAAGGAGGGGAAGGTGAGGGTCTCTGACCCCAGGCCCCACCACCGACCCTGTTAAAGGTCTCCAGAGGGGCTCCTGCTTTCCCTAAAAGACATGATACCTCCATCTCCCTCCTTACTCCATCTCAGCATGAGGGGCTCAGGCAGCCCCTGGTGCTGCACCTAGCACGTGAATCTCTGCTCCTCTCCAGAAGGCACCACCACAGCTGCCCACTTCTGGAAGGTTCTATCCCCTGCAGGCCTGGTCCCCACGAGCTCCACGTCGTGGGTCTGGTCCTCACTCTCCCGCTGCCAGGTCAGTCTGATCTCCACAGGGTAGAAGCCCAGGGCTCAGCACCTCAGGGTGGCCTCATAGTCAAAGACAGGATGGTGGGTCACGTGTGAATTAGGGGGGTCTGAAAGGAAGAGTCCGAAAACTCAGGCACTTTGCATCTCTCGTGGGACACTCCAGCAGCACCAGTATGTGACCGTCCTAAGAATGAACCAGATACCTGGGGGGGGGGGGGGGGGGGAGGGAGCACAGAACTCAGACACCAGCCTGGACACGGGCACCTGGGATAATCTCCTAATCCTTGGAAAGTTCTAATCTCTCAGCGGGGGACCAGGGACTTCCGATTCTGACCTGAGTGAAGGCCAAAGGACTCAGAGGAGCTGGAGTCAGACCCCCACACACATTCAGTGTGAGGCAGAGAACAAGGCCTGAGGGGAAATGTCCTGGTGCCTAAGACTGCTGTGGGGTCAAAGGAAACTCCTGATCGGTATTCCAGGGATTGTCTTCCCCTCCACTCCCTCAGAGACTTCATCCCTTAATTGTCCCAGAGACCAGGACGAGCCCTCAGAATCACTCTCCGGTACAGGATCTGGAAACCCAGGAGGATTCCTCTCCCTCAGGACCAGAGGGAGGGCGCTATTCTAGTGTTGCTCCCATTTTCCTCCTCTCCTTGTGCTAAGCCAGCCTCGGAGGTCTACAGGAGATCGGGGAGGTGCCCCATGGCCCCTGGTACCCGCACGCTGCAGCATCTCCTTCCCATTCTCCAGGTATCTGTGGAGCCACTCCACTCACGTGCCCTCCAGGTAGGCTCTCCTTCGTTCAGTCGCTTTGGCCGCCTCACGCTTGCGCTTGGAGATCTGAGCCACAGTGTCCACTACGGTTCAGGAGCACAAGTCCTCGTTCAGGGCGAGGTAATCCTTGCCATCTTAGGCGAACTGTTCACACCTGCAGAGGAGGCGCCTGTCGGGCCCCAGGTCGCAACCAATCATCCACTGGAGGGTGTGAGACCCTGGCCCCGCCCCCTCGGTCAGCCCCGCCCACCGAACCTCGCCCAGTCCCGGACCAACCCGCAGGGATTTTGGTAAAGGCGCGTGGGCTTCTCCCAGGTAGAGGGTCTGGGCGAGTCCCGCGGCCTCGGGGTGGATCTCAGACCTGGAGACTCAGGAGTAACCCGGTCGTCTGTAGGGCATGGAGGTGGGGAGTCGTGATCTGCGCCCCGGGCCGGGGTCACTCACAGGACTCGCTCTGGTTGTAGTAGCTGCGCAGGGTCCGTGAGTCACAGTGTGTCATTTCTCCACCTAAAACACTCCAGTGGCTCCACCTTGTTCTTGTGAAGCTTCTAGAATGTCAGGCATTTGAGCATATGAGGGCATACCTGGTTCATCGTAGGGACTAAATGAATTTTTCTTGACTGACTGAATGAAATATGAGTGTATTAAACTGCATCACAGAAAATTGTAAAATGTAAAACACTGAAAAAATTAAAATATATTTTATTTTATGTAACTAGTGTGCATATCAATTCATCAATTCATTCCACAAGTCTTTTGAGTCTCTGTATGAATTTTACAAGACTGTGTAGCAAATTGTCACAAACATTGGCTTTAAACACACCCATTTATTGTATTCATTGATTTGTTTTTAGAGACAGAGTCTCCCTCTGTCATCCAGGGTGAAGTGCAGTCACATGATCATGGCTCACTGCAGCCTCAAACTCCTGGGCTCAAAGAATCCTCCTGCCTCAGTCTTCAGAGTAGCTAGGACTGCAGGCAAGTGCCACCATGCCAAGGTAATTAAAAAAAAACTGTAGAGACAAGTGTCTCACTGTATTATCCTGACTAGTCTCAAAGTCCTGGCTGCAAGTGATCCTCCTGTGTCAGCTCCTCAAATGTTAGGATTACAGGCATGCACTACCACGCCTGGCCAAACAACACCCGTTTATCTGTTTATAGTTCCTTAGTCAGAAATCTGAGCATGATGTGGACAGAATGTCTATTCCGGGCTTCCCAAAGCTGTGTTTTCATTTTGAATCCCCTTCAGGCTTATACAGAGGTGGCAGAATGCAGTTTCTGGCAGTTGTAAGACTGAGGTTGCTGTACTTCGCTGGCTGTCACTGTAGAGAACAGGGAGGGCTGTGCTCAATTCCTGGTGCCCACCAGCGTTCTTTCTTACACAGCCTCTTCATTTTCAAAGCCCACGGTGGAGGAAACCCCTCATGTTGAATCCCTCTCACATTGTGAATCTCTATGGTCAGGAAGAACCCGGTCCTTTAAAGGGCTCATGTGATTAGGACAGTCCAAGCAGGATAAACCCAGCCTAAAGTCAACTAATTGAAGTGCTTAATTATATCTGCTAAATCCCTTCACAGCAGCACCTACATTAGAGTTGGTTGAATAACTGGAGGAAGGTGAATGACCAGGAGCTGGTTGTTGGGGGCCATCATAGAATCAGCCTAGCAAAGATTGGATCTTCCTTTTGTGTTTTATTGGGACACAGTTGGAAATTGGAGTTGTAGTAAAGTGATCATTGTGAATGGTAATAAGACGTCCTCTTCAGCCATGAAAATTCTCCTTACCTTTTAAAACTAAGTTACATGTTTATTATCTTATAGTTAATTTAGACCAGGTGTGGTGTCTCACGCCTGCAGTCCTAGCACTTTCGAAGGCAGAGGAAGGCAGCTTTGACTGCAGAAGTTCAAGATCAGCCTGGGCAATATGGTGAAACTCCCATCTCTACAAAAGAATAAAAAATAGAAAATTAGCCAGGCATGTTAATTCATGCCTGCTGTCCCAGCTACTCAGGAGGTTGAGATCAGAGGATCCCTTGAGCCCAGGAGGTTGACACTGCAGTGTATGATGATCATGCCACTGCACTCCAGCCTGGGTGACAGAGTGAGACCCTGTCTCAAAAATAGTAATATGATGATGATAAATTTAGAGCAAATGCAAATTAACGTGTAATAATACATCCTCTTGTGAAAATTTATTACTTATTTACTACTGCATAACAAATTATGTAAAACTTAGCAGCTCAAAACAACAAATATTCATCATCTCTCACAGTTTCTAATGGTCAGGAATCCAGGAGAGGTTTCCCTGAATGCTTCTGGCTCAGGGCCTCTCACAAGGTTGCAGTCCAGTTGTCAGCCTAGGACTGCATTGTCTGAGGGCTTCACTGGGGCTGGGGATTCACTTGAAACATGGCTCACTCACATGGCTGTTGGAAAAGGCCTAGTTCCTTGTTTTCTGGTCCCAGGCAGCCTCAGTTCTTAGCCACATGGACCTTCCTGCAGGGCTGCTTATGGCACAGCAGCTGGCTTCCCCCAGAGCTCATGATCCCAGAGACAGAGAGAGAGAGAAGGTGGAAGCCACAGTGAGTTTCACATTCTACACCCAGAGTCACAAACTGTTATGTCAGCATTACTCTATCAGTTTGAAGTTGTATTCGTCTGTTCTCACACTGCTATAAAGAAATACCTAAGACTGGGTAGTTTATAAAGGAAAGAGCTCAATTGACTCATAGTTCTGCAAGGCTGAGGAGGCTGCCCCAGGAAACTTACAATCATGGCAGAAGGGGAAGCAAACATGTCCTTCTTCACATGGTGACAGGAGAGAGAAATGCAGAGTGAAGTGGGGAAAATCCCCTTATATGGTACATATACACCATGGAATATTATGCAGCCATAAACAGGAATGAGATCAAGTCCTTTGCCGGGACATGGATGAAGCTGGAAGCCATTGTCCTCAGCAAGCTAACACAGGAACGAGAAACCAAGCACCGCATGTTCTCACTTATACTTGTGAGCTGAGCAATGAGAACACATGGACACAGGGAGAGAAAAACACACACCGGGGCCTATTATGGGAGGGCAGTGCTGAGGGGAGCATTAGGAAAAACAGGTTCAACCACTGACTTCCACAGCTTGGGGGAACCATCCCCATGATTCAATCACCTCCCATCAGGTCCCTCCCCCAATATGTGGGGATTACAATTCACAAGACAATTCACAATGAGATTTGGGTGGGAACACAGAGCCAGGCCCTATCAGAAGTGCATCACTAAGTCCAAGCCACACTCAAGAGAGGGAATTAAGCTGCACCTCTGAAAGAGAGTTGTACTAAAGGACTTGCTATACATTAAAAGCAAAATTAAAATTATTGTTTCAGGATTTTGTAAGACAAAGGCTTCTTTTATCTAATTATTTTTCTTTAATGCTTTAAGCTTGTCTTTTAATTTAATTTAATTTAACTTAATTTTAAGTTGCAGGGTACATGTGCAGGTTTGTTACATAGGTAAACATGTGCCATAGTGGTTTGCTGCACCTATCAACCCATCACCTAGGTGTTAACCCTGGCATGCATTAGCCATTTTTGCTAATGATCCCCCCATCACTGCCCTCTCCCACCAGGCCCCAGTGTGTGTTGTTCCTCTCCCTGTGTCCATGTGTTCTCATTGCTCAGTTCCCAATTATAAGTGAGAACATGTGGTGTTTGGTTTTCTGTTCCTGTGTGAGTTTGCTGAGGATAATGGCTTCCAGCTTCATTCATATTCCTGCAAAGGACTTGATCTCAATCCTTTTTATGGTTGCATAATATTCCATAGTGTATATGTACTATATTTTCTCCATCCAGTCCATCATTGGTGGGCACTTGGGTTGATTCTGTGTCTTTGCTATTGTGAATAGTACTGCAATGAACATACACATGCATATACCTTTATAATAGAATAATTTATATTCCTTTGGGTATATAACCTATAGTGGGATTGCTGGGTCAAATGGTATTTCTGGTTCTAAATCTTTGAGGAATTGCCACACTGTCTTCCACAATGGTTGAACCAATTTACATTTCCACCAACAGTGTAAAAGCCTTCCTGTTTCTCTGCAACCTCACCAGCATCTGTTGTTTCTTGACTTTTAATAATTGCCATTCTGACTGGCATGAGATGGTATCTCATTGTAGTGTTGATTTGCATTTTTCTTCTGATCAGTGATGTTTAGCTTTTTTTCTTATGTTTATTGGCCACATGTATGTCTTCTTTTGAGTAGTGTCTGTTTAGGTCCTTTGTCCACTTTTTAATGAAGTTGTTTTTCTCATGTAAATTTGCTTAAGTTCTTTGTGGATTCTGAATAGGAGACCTTTGTCAGATGGACAGATTGCAAAAATTTTCTCCCATTCTGTAGGATGTCTGTTCACTCTGATAATAGTTTCTTTTGCTCTGTAGAAGCTCTTTTGTTTAATTAGATCCCATTTGTCAATTTTTGGTTTTGTGGCAGTTGCTTTTGGTGTTTTCATCATAAAATCTTTGCCCATCCCTATGTCCTGAATGGTATTGCCTAGATTTTCTTCCAGGATTTTTATAGTTTTGGAATTTACATTTAAGTCTTTAATTCATCATAAGTTAATTTTGGGTAAGGTGTAAGGAAGGAGTCCAGCTTCAATTTTCTGCATATTGCTAGCCAGTTCTCCCAGCACCATTTATTAAATAGGGAATCCTTTGCCCATTGATTATTTTTGTCAGGCTCGTTGAAGATCACAAGGTTTTAGATGTGTGGTCTTATTTCTGAGTTTTCTATTCATTGGTCTATGTGCCTGTTTTGTACCAGTACCATGCTGTTTTGGTTACTGTGCCTTGTAGTATACTTTTAAGTCGGGTAGCCTCATGCCTCCAGCTTTGTTATTTTTGCTTAGGATTCTCCTGGCTATATGAACTCTTTTTTGGATCCATATGAATTTTAAAATAGTTTTTTTGTAATTCTGTGATAAGCTTCACTTTTTAAATTAATGATTAAAAGTTTGAGACATCACAGAGCCTTACGTGTTGAGGAGAAAACAGTTTGAGGCAGATAAAGGAGATACAACAGTATCTCTGAGTTTTTCTTGCCAATATCTTTAATAACAACAATGTTCTCTTCAATGAGTTAACACAGTTGAGAACATAGAGTAACTAGATCAAATAGTTCCAAGACTTTAGTGCCGTAAAAATAATGTCTTGAAAATAAGTCTTTGTTTTGTCTAAAATGTCTCAAATTTAGTGGAAGTATGTCCCAAGCGCCAATTTTCTTATTGAAATACATCTTCAAAAAACATTTGCCTACACTTAAAAAAAGAAGCACTGCTCTGTCTCTGGAGTAGCCGTCCTTTGTTTCTTTACTTCTCTAGTTAACTTGCTTTCACTTAGAAAAATATTGCCTAATCAGATTGCTTTCCATTTACAAAGATGTGAATCTCATACTTCAGTCAACATATCTAGCTTAGCCTGATGCCAATAACTGGTTTGATGCAGTATCATGAAATTGTTAGCTCGAATTGAGAAACAAGGTTTTTCGATAACTGGCTATTCGATCAGCATTCTATAATACACTTAACATCTTTTGTTGTGGTGTTGAATGATATGTGATAGCAGTGATTGGGACACCACTATGATTCTAAATAGCACTGCTATCAGGTGCTTCTGAGGTGGTTTTGTTTGTTTGTTTGTTTGTTTGTTTTAGCAGTCCTATTGCGCTTTCTATTCATATTGCTATTCCATCACTGGTTATTCCTTTCTACTCTTTTCTTGTTTCATTTATTTTGATCAATGATGTGCATTTCCAATTCTGTAATAGTTTAACTCAGTTGTATGTGTGGTAAAATGTAACACCAAATCCTTTGCAAGATGGAATTACCTTGCATATCAGATTGAAGATTGTATACTTCAAAAATCTAGAGAGATGCCAGTGAGCCAAGGATCAAATGACCTATTTGTAGCCAAGGCCATTTTCATGGCACGCTGGTCCTCTCTGTCACGTGGCTCCTTACAATTCTCTGTCGTTTTCTTCCAGTGTAAGTAGTTCTTGTTAAGGATGCTTGCCATGAACTTTGGTATTCTTTTCTCTTTCATTTTTATAAAAACCAGGTATATTGTAATTTGAAAAACTCTGTTTAAGGAATTAGGAATTTAAGTCAATTCTTTCAACTCAATGTTTTCAGAACACATCATCAACATCAAGTATTACAAATTTATTTTAAAAGTTCCTTTTTAAAAGGGAATGGATGTGTTGTATGGACTTTAGCCAGCACTGTTGTAAAACACAGAACCTGTAAACTACCCTGGGCTGCTGCCCATTCACATCCCCCAAAAGGAGACTCCATCCTGAGTCTTGTGATTATTTTTCCTTTATATTTATTTAAAGATTTGTGTAATAAGTATAGATATATCCCCAATCCAAATATTAGTTAGTTTCGCTGGTTTTTAAGCTTCCAGTACAGCAAATTCCTACTGCATTTATTTTCCCATGATGCACATTACGTATAGGAGTTATCTGTGGTGTGGGAGGCTGTCATTCACTCATTTTTACTGCTGAAGGTTTACATTTTATGATTATACCATGATTGCACTAGTTTTCTATTGATGTATATGTAGCTGATTCTAGTTTTTGCCATAAACATTAGTGTGCATGTCTCCTGGGCACATAGGCAGGAAAGCCCGCAGAGTGTATGATTAGGAGTTGGATTATATGTTGTATGGACTTTAACCATACTTGATAATAATAATATTAGTTCCAAAGTGATTGTGCCAACTTAAACTTATTTATTTATTTATTTATTTTTGAGACAAAGTCTTGCTCTGTTGCCCAGGCTGAAGTGCAGTTGTGCCATCTCGGCTGATTGCAACTTCTTCCTCCCAGTTCAAGCAATTCTCCTGCCTCAGCCTCCAGAGTAGTTGGGATTACAGGCATTCACCACCACGCCCAGCTAATTTTTGCATTTTTAGTAGAGACGGGGTGTTGGAGGCCGAAAGAATGAGGGTCGTGATCAACTCACTATACCACTGGAGGCTGTATGAGCAAACAACAAACTGTTCTCATGAAAGCAGGATGTTGGCAAACTGACAAACTACATTTGCCACCAGAAGGAATCACTAGTAGCAAGAAGCCCCCGACCCCTTCTTTCAGAACAGATCTTTTTGTCTTTGTCTTTATTTCTGTGTTCGTCCCCTTCATTATATCCCGTAGTAACCGATTGCAACAATGGGGTTTCACCATGTTAGCCAGACTGGTCTTGAACTCCTGACTGCAGGTGGTCCACCCGCCTCGGCTTCCCAAAGTGCTGGGATTACAGGCGTGAACCACCACGCCTGGCCTAAACTTTTGAATTAAATGTGTAATACTTGATGTTGATGATGTGTTCTAAAAACACTGAGTTGAAGGAATTGAATTGAAAGCCACTGTCTTGGCTGCAGAATTATTGCAGGCATTTTTGTTTAGATTCTGTTAATAACTTCCTGTTGTTTACTTGTTTCTCATCTACCATGGCATTATACTTTTGACATATAGATCCAGAAAATGCTTACTTATAGCCCAAACACATAGGGTTACTTTATATGTTAGGAAAATTTCATAATAAAAAGGAAAAAATGGAGGAAGGGAGGGAAAGAAGGAGGAATGGAGGAAGGAGTGAAAGAAGAAAAGAAGGAAGGGGAAGGGGAAGGAAAGCAGAATGAAAAGGAGGAGGGCGAGAGGTTGAATGGAAATAGAGAAGAAAGAGAGGGAGGGAGGGACAGAAGGAAGGAGAAACGGAAGGAACAAAAAATAAAAGAAACTAAAATAAAGAAAAGAATAGACGTGAGAAACTAGAAACCCTATGTATGGCCAATATTATGAAAATGGGAGGAAATAAAACAGATGTAGTTAACCTCTATAGAATAATGGAAATGTAAGAGGGCTTCATTTGTTTATCCATTGCTGTGTAACAAACTACCCCCAAATTTAGTGATTAAAGCAACAAACATCGACGAATTCAAAACCATAATACAAGTACCAGCAAAATGGAGCCAATGCAAGTAGAAGAAGTTGAATAAACAAAAGGATTTTACAAGTTGGAGTAAGTAAGAGGTCACCGGTGTGCAGATGAAAATGATTTTGTAGTCCAAATCCTCCAAAAAGCAAGTGCCACCATGGGATTAAAGTTACAGCATTTTATTAGGGGACACACCTGTCAGACGATATTGCAAGGGAGGCAGATTACCCCGGGAAAGACAACAGACCAAGATGCAAGTGTGACTCCCAGTGATGGACAGAAGGAGAGAGAGTTCACTGGACATGTCCTAGACCACAGGCAATCTAAGGAGAGTTGAGCAAGGCCATGGAAGAGTCCTGCAGCCCATGGGAAGCAGAAGGTCAGTACCAATGCTACTGAGGATGTCAGAGCACAGGAGCAGGGCCTTGGGGGATTACCCACGAGTGTGACTCAAACCTGCTGCCCTGACGGGTCTGTGCCCTTGGAAATCAAATCCTCTCAGGCTGAATTGCTGGATGATTCTGCTCACACTTACAATGAGGTAAGGGAAACCAGAAGGCCCCCAGGTGGATCTCTGGTTTCCACACATGCTTTTGCCCTCCTGTGTGAAAGCAGCCATGCCTCCTCCTGAAGATGAAGATCTATTACCTGGGCCTGGAGAGGAGGAGACTCCTCTTCTCACCAGGTGGTCTCTGGGCACACATTGTCCAAACTTCTGCGGTGACTAAAGTAATGTGTAGTTCAACGGGCTCTCTTTTGTCTCCTTTTAAGGGTACCCTCCTTTGGAAACCAGGACCTCCTAACCTGTACAGCCCAGTGTTGGGAGATAAAACATGCAAAATACCCTAGTGGGTGAATCAAAGAGATTGGACATGGAGCCAAACCTGCTTCCACCTTTTGATTTCTGGACCCACATGTTCTTCCACTGAGAACACAGCACCACAGAGACGTCTCTGATTCAAACAATGTACCATGTTCTGAAAGATGGCACCCACCCCTCAGAGTGCTTCCTCCAGGCTGGCACTGAGCTGTGCCTGTAGAAGACCTGTCCAGCATTCCTTGTGGCTGGCAGCCCCTGGGTGGTGCAGTTGGTGATACGATTAGTGGAACCCACAGCCATGGAAACACTGAAACTTTCCCTGCCAAGTGGGTCCTTCAGGCAGATAATGGGCTAGGAGCACCGCCTAGCATGTGGATCAGGAATGCCAACTTCCTACCTGCTGTTCATCCACCCCAGTCAACGTGAAATTGTCAATGAAATGAGCTGATTGAATATCCTATAGGATATCCAGTATGTCTACTGTAGTCTTAAGACTATATACTATAGAGGGCAGAGGAGTTACAATAGCCCTGAGGCAAATGATAAATAAATGTGTTGTGTACCCTACATGAATATGAATCACTCCGTATCCCCTTTCTAATTGGAGAGGAAAGGAATGCACTCACCAAATCCACAACTGCACGCCGTGTGCCTAAGGATTTATTGATCTGCTCTACCAGTGATATCCAGACAACACAAAAACTGCAATTATAACTCCTACTTGGCCATACCTAGAGTAATTTCATTCATTGTTTAGGCCTCACCAGGCTCCCTCAGGGACAGTTTGCTGGATTATGTAGATACAATAGACAGCCCCAACACCACCCCACATCCATCAGCTCTCTAATGGTGATGCGACACCCACAGTACTTTCAGTGTCTCCCACAAGACACACGAGGTTGCCTGCTTGCCATGGTGCCTGCTTTCCACCCCTCTACACCCCCGTGTCACTTTCATTGTGTCCTGAATAACAGTTTCAAGTTTGTCTATGGTTTCTGTGAGGAGCCGGGACATCCAGATAGAATGGGCCACATGAATCAACTGGTACGTGTTTCCCCTTTCAGGCAAAGTCTCACTCACTTCACACAAGCACAGAGATCCCCATACAGGCCACTAGACTATGAGAAACAAACGCACCCATCCAAACCCAAAGAATGGACTCAGAGACCCGGAGAAGAGCAAAAGTGAGACTGTGAGTGATGGTTTTGCAATATCGGGTGTCTGGAATGCAGACACACCAGGGACGGTTTGAACAATTTCAACAATGTATTCGCTAGTGCTCAAGTCCCTCCCCCATTTCCTCATTAGCTGAGTACCAAGGGCTTATGATTTTCCCAGATGTCACCTATTGGTAGTTTGATTAAGATTTCAAGTATGTTCCTTAGTGTCTTTTTGCTGCATTTTGGTGCAGCCCATAATGCATTGCTATTGTCTCAGGACTCTTTAAACATTTGACTTATGGCCCTAATGGCTGCACTTAGTTGATAAGAAAGGGTACAATTATCTATGTTGCAAGCTAGCCTAAACTAAATTTTTGGTGAGGTGGGGAGGGGGTCATTGAGGGGGCCCCAACCGATAGGCTCCTGGCCAGTGTATGAAAGGGAAAGCCAGAAGGAGAGGGGGTGGTGGCTGAGTACATTTTGCTTCTTTATCTCTTTATGACCATGTGGGCTGCTTAAACCTATACTAAGGCACGTAGAATTGAAAATGAACCATCACATGTAGGTTATTTTTTATACCCTTAAGTCCTGCCCAAGCCAGGGCTGGGCCAAGGCCCTCAAACGTCCAGCTGTGGCCTCCTCCTGCTGCAGATGAGGAGTGGGCTGCAGGGAGGGCCATGGAGCCTGCTCTGTCCCCATCCCGGTCTCTGTCTCTCAGGCTGACCAGGGCACATCCAGGTGGGTGAGTTGGGAATTGCGTGCTGATTGCTGAGGGCCTGGATGATCACTATCTCAGAGGGAGCAGCTGTGATCTGGGGAGGGCTAGAAACTGGAGAGGAATCCAAGGAGAGGTGGTGCCTCTAGTCCCTTCCTCTCTGCATCCCCCTCCCCTGTTTCTCCAGCCATCAGGGGGACACCAAGAAAAAGAGCCACGACCCCAGACTGAGGGCTCCTGTGTGTACAGTCCCTTTGAGGTCCCCTTGTACCAGGGAGGGTCCTGAGTGCATACAGCCATCCTCTGTCCACTTTGCAGCTCCCCATATATCTCATCTGGGAGCTGTCTCAGGGGTGTCATGTCTTCTGGGTCCCTCGAGGCCGTGCTTTTTCCAGGTTCCCACCATATGGCCGCTGTCTCCCTGTGTTTCTTGCAGATAATATGGACAAGGTGATAAGCAGATGTCCCTGGGCTATTTGGGGAATGGGGACCAGCTCCCTGTCAGGGCAGCTGTGGTCCCTGTTTTCATCCTATGTCCAGGTGTTACCTTTTTCAGCCCCCGAGGGTCATAGTCCCCAGGGGGCTGTTTTTTGGGCTTTGTTCTGTACTCTGTGGCTTCACCTTGCCCTCTTTGAGCCAATTTTTTTCTTCTTAACATAGTCATGGCCTGGTAAGTTTAAAATAGGAGACAGTCAGAATCATTTCCCCCACAGCCAGGTTGTTTGAGGGGAAAGGAAAAGAGCAGCAGAAAGTTTTCAGTTTCTGCAAAGACAGAGACAGTGCAGGGCACAGTGAGAGTCTGGGGTGTCCCGGAGACCCAAGTGTTTCTGCCATTTCCGCACTTCCGTGTGTCTGGTCAGTGAGGTGGTGGTGACTCATCCTTGAACCTAACGGCACTGTCAGTCGGCGCCTCAGGCCTGGGCAGATGGGACGGTTCATCCCCTGCCCTGCAGCAAGAGGGCCCCGTCCAGGGACACCTACAGCACGGGCAGTGCAGGTCTGTGGTCGCTCCTGCTCTCACCTGTGGCATCTCCTGTAGAGGGACTGTCAGTTCTGGTTCCCTGTAGGCAGGAATGGTTTCACTGGGACAATGGCCAGAAAAAGGGCATGAAAATCACATGTTAATTTCTCAAAATTCCTGCTTTAAATGTTGATGTCCATCAACATAATTTCAGTTGGAGAATCTTAATAGGATGTCCTCCAATACTGATGTTGTAAGGGACGTTGAATGGAACAGGAACACAAGTTTAGAGCTTCCTTTCTCAGAGGATCCATGTGGGAGATGGTGCCTGTGGCAGTGACAGTCCCCAGGTGCAGAGGGTGCATAGAGGCAGCCTCAGGCTGAGGGGTCTGAAGAAACCCCCTACTGCACAAGGAGAAGGAGAAGATCCCCTGTGGGCAGCAATGGCAGTGGCCTGGGTGGAAGCCCTATTAGGAACGGGACAGGAAGGGCTTGCAACCCCACTAAGCAGCAGCCCTGGGGTGGAGCTGCATTTCCAGGGGTGAGTGGACAGTCAGGAGCAAGCACAGCCCATATGCAGGTTATGGGGAGGGGAGGCTGGGCCTCCTTGAGCAAGGGAATCACCAGCATCAGGTCAGGTGCAGACTCCATGGCAGCCACATATTTCCACGCTGGGCCTGTGAGCCTCAGGGCTTCCTGATGGGATCTCCAGTTAGGAGCTGTGTGCTCAGAGCTGGGAGGGGAGAAACGCTGAGCTGCAGGTGGAGGGCAGAACCCACAGTGTGCAGGGTCTGCCCTGGTGTGCAGGTGCCTCTGCAGATGAGGAGGTCCTGGGGTCTGAGGGGTAGAAGGACTGTGTGTGTGACCCAGCCCAGGACTGGAGGACATGGAGACACGGCCAGGGCCTCTCTTGGGGAGGCCTCCCACTGTGTCAGGGCTGGTCAGGCGTGAGAGGAGGAGGAAAGGGCACTGAGTTTCCTCCTGGGTCTTGTTCCTGAGTCCTGGGGTCCTTTCACTCATTGCCGGGGTGGGTGCTGGGCACAGGGCAGGTGCTGATGCTGATGGAGTCACGGGAGGGGACTGGCAGGGGCTGGGAAAAGTGTCATGGGAGGGAGAAAAAAGTGGGGATGTCGTCTTCCCTCAGAGAAAGGGTGAATCTGATTTTGGAGTGACTGAGGAGGGAGAAGTCCTCAGGGAATAAAAGCAGCGCCCTGCACCCAGTGGAACATTTACTGTTTCTTTCTTTTCTCCAGAGCTGATGAGCCTACAAGGCCCAGATCAACACCTGGCTGGGACAGGAGACCACCAGGGCAGTGCACAGCTGAGATCTCAGTCTCTGGTGTCAGCTCCTGGGTCCGCTGGCTCCACTGAGGGCAGCTAGACTCTGCAGCCAGGCGGTCTGGATTCAGCTCCTTGCCTATGTCTCAGCAGCACGTTCTCTCTTGGTGCCTCAGTTTCCTCATCCATGACATGGGGAAACTATGAGCATTTATTTCTTGTGGTTGGATGAATGAAAAGGGTTAATATATATGAGGTGCTTGCAGCTGTGCCGTATTATTTTTGTTCTTTTATTATATTTGATATATTACATATGCAGTAATTGTATTATTATAGGTGACCTTTATGAGTGAGTGTCCTGCTTATGGCTCCTTGTGGGGAGCCCAGGATCATCTTTCCTGGCACCTTGAGGTCCTGTCATCTCTGTCACACTCTCCTGCATTACCCCATTCTATTCTGTCTTCATATTTTATACTATAGATATTTAGCTCTTAAATAGAAATTTCCGGTCTGCGTTTTATTTCAAGTGTCTGGGAAGGGATAGAGTGTGAGGTTCAGGAGAGAAGGAGAGGTCTGTCTCGATGACTTGACACAGCACAAAGAAATCTCCCCTCCTCCCCCACATCTCCACACCAGTTCTCATTGAGGGACAGATTCACATCAACACCAAAAGGGCTGGGAAGGGATGGGGGGAACATCTGGGGCCAATGTTCAGGGGCTGACTCTGTGGGGGACACCTGCCCTGCAGAGTTGGAGCTCACATGTGATGACGTAGAGCTGAAGGGTGATATCAGGGAGGTGACAGAGAGTGCTTTGTGGTTTCCTGATTACAAAGATTAGAGGTCAGTCAGCTTCTGGGGTGAAGTGACTGTTGGGGAGATTGAACGGAATTAATGAAGAATAAATGAGCTGGGAATGAGGATGAGTAAAGCAAGCATCAGTATCTCCTGCCATCAGTTCAGACTGACTGGGGAGGTGGGAGAGTTCCTGATCCTGTTGCGTGGTTCCTCCTAACTTC
The DNA here is from genome assembly GCF_024542745.1 of Macaca thibetana thibetana. NCBI lineage: Eukaryota > Metazoa > Chordata > Mammalia > Primates > Cercopithecidae > Macaca > Macaca thibetana. The sequence continues at coordinate 29,555,671 of NC_065581.1, read as the reverse complement.
CTGGTCTTGGGGGCACAGGTGGGTGGTGCTGTTCATGGTCAGGGCAGCCTCAGCTCCATCCAGATAAAGCAGTGGAGGCAGAGAAAGTTAGGGGAGCACCTGTGAAACAGACCAAGGCAGGGATGGGAGCCCCCTGTGCAGCAGGAGTGGATGCAGGACCTGCCTGGAAGCAAGAGAAGGATGAGGGAACCTAGTTGGGTCCTGTTTCCTGCCTGCCTGTGTTCACAGGGTAACCAGTAAGGGAGCTGGCGTAGGGAATTCGTTCATAAGCTATCTATCCAGAGATGTGTTTATAGATATATTCTTTCATGTTTGTATTCAGGTTTGTTGTCACAGACACATTTATCCATGTATGTTTTATGTTTAAGTTACTTTGGAATGGTTCAGTCACAAAATCTTAATCTCTTAACTTGTGCTGCTCTCTACACAGACACACATTCGCACACACACACACATTCACACACATGCTATACAAACATGTCTACATGTATCTATAAAGAGACTTGTTATGTTATTTTTAATTTTTTTAAATTCATATATATTCATGGGGCACAAGCGCAATTTTGCTATATTGCTATATAGGTTGTGGTAAAGTCAGGGCCTTCAGAGCATCCAGCACTGGAGACAAGCACATTGTACTCACCAAGAAATCCCTCTGTTATACACCCAATGCCAACCACCCTTACCCTTCTGGGTCTCTGTGATCCATCATTTCACACTCTGCTTTTATGTATATAAAGAGATATTAACCAAATATGGCAGAGTGGTAACTTGAATTTTACTGCACCATTCTTTCAGCTTATTTGCACATTTGAAAATTTATACAATATAAGTTGGAAGAATGAGGGAAAAGAGGGGGGGGGAGAGAGAGAGAGAGAGAGAGAGAGAGAGAGAGAGAGCTGAATCTGAATAGGCTAGGGGTTGTGTCCCACTAGGAACCATAATCGATCTTTGCCATTTTGAAAGTGTGTCCCCTGAGCTGCCTTCAGAGAGTTCAGGAGGGAAACCTGTTTTCACAGAAATACCAAGATGCCATCTGCCTGTTTCATTATGTTGACTTTTCCATTAATGCTGCAAATGCCATGGTAGGTAACACACCCAGCACCTTAGCAGAACCAAGGCAGTGGCTCCAAACTGCACTGCCATTTAAGAATTTCTTTGATGGTGCAGTAAAAAATTTATGTTCATTAAAGTTTGATCCTTGAGTACACATCTTTAATATTTCCTGTGAGAAAATGGGAAATATGCATAAAACACTTATTGCACAGAGAAGCAGGATGGTAGCCTTGACAAAGGGCACTTGTGTGACTCAGTTATGAGTTCAAACAGCAGATCTCACTCACCCACTGAAAGGCAGTTGCATTAACTCCTGTTTGGGGGTATTATGAATAAAGCTGCAAGAGTATTTGTGCACAGGATTTTCGTGAACATAAAGATTTCCCGTGTTTGAAATAAGTGCATAGGAGGGCAATTGTTAGTCATAAGGTAAATTGCACGTTCAGTTTGAAGAAAACTGCAATACTCATTTCCAGAGTGACTGTCCCATTTTAAAAAAAACATTCCTACCAGCAATATAAGAGTGACCCAGTTTCTCTGCATCCTTGCCAGCATCTGTTGCTACCTTTATTTTGTATTACAGCCATTCTCATCACTGTGGTTTTAATTTGTATTTTCCTACTGGATAATCATGTTGACTGCCTTTTCATCTGCTTATTAGCCTGGTGTTTATCCTCTTCAGTGAAATATCTGTTCATGTCTTGCTTATTGCCTATTGTGTATTTGGATTTCATTTTTACTGTTGGGTTTTTTAATTTCTCCATATATTCTGAATACAGTCTTTACAGAATATGTTGTCTGTAAATATCTTCTCTCGTTCTGTAGCTTGTCTTTTTAGCTCTTCACAGGTCTCTCACAGAGCAACAGTTTTTAGTGTTGATAAGATCCAATTTGTTAACTTTTTTTTTGATGGAACATACTCTTGGTGTTATGTCTAAGAACTCTGTCCAGTCTTAGTTTGGATGACTTTTTCTTAAAAGGTTTGTAATTTTAAGTTTTAAACTTATTATTTATTTTAGAAAAAAAAAATTCTTGCCTAGGCTGGCCTTGAACTCCTGGGCTCAAGGGATCCTCCCACCTCAGCCTCCCGAGTAGCTGAGAGTACAGGCCTGTGATACCACACCTGGCTCAATGTTTGCCATTTTAACTCTGTGTTTTACATTAAAGCTTGTGACTCATTTTGAGTTATTTTTTGTATAAAGCATGAAGTTTGGGCTCAGGTTATTTTTTCCCACTGTGGTTGTCCAGTTGTTCCAGCACCATTCGTTGGGAAAGCGCTCCTTCCTTCATTGAATTGCTTTTGTGCTTTTGTAAAAGTCAGTTGTGCATATTTGTATGATTTGCTCATTTTTGGTTGAGTTGCTCGTCTTTGTACATTGAGTTTAAGAACTTGTCTTATATTCTGGATAGATGTTCTTCATCACAAATGTAATTTGTGATCAACTGTGAAAATTTTTCCCTCAATCTATGGCTTGTCTTCTCATTTTCTCAATAATGTCTTTTGAAGCACTTAAGTTTTAAATTCTAACTAAGCCCAATTTCTCTCTCTCTCTTTTTTCATTTGTAGATCATGTTTTTGGTAATTTATCTAAGAATCTTTTGCCTGACTACCCAATGTCACAAAAATTTTCTCCTATATTTTCTTTTAGAAATTTGATAGTTTTAACTCATAAATTTTAGCTGTTTAGGTCTCTAATTTGTTTGAGCTTATATATTTTTTCTTTTTTTATTATGCTTTAAGTTCTAGGGTATATGTGCACAACGTGCAGGTTTGTTACCTATGTATACATGTGCCATGTTGGTGTGCTGCACCCATTAACTCGTCATTTACATTAGGTATATCTCCTAATGCTATCCCTTCCCTCTCCCCCCTCCCCACAATAGGCCCTGGTGTGTGATGTTCCCCTTCCTGTGTTCAAGTGATCTCATAGTTCCGTTCCCACTTATGAGTGAGGACATGCAGTGTTTGGTTTTCTGTTCTTGCAATAGTTTGCTGAGAATGATGGTTTCCAGCTGCATCCATGTCCCTACAAAGGACACAAACTCATCTTTTTTCATGGCTGCATAGTATTCCATGGTGTATATGTGCCACATATTCTTAATCCAGTCTGTCACTGATGGACTTTTGGGTTGATTCCAAGTCTTTGCTATTGTGAATAGTACCGCAATAAACATACATGTGCATGTGTCTTTATAGCAGCATGATTTATAATCCTTTGGGTATATACCCAGTAATGGGATGGCTGGGTCAAATGGTACTGCTAGTTCTAGATCCTTGAGGAATCACCACACTATCTTCCACAATGATTGAACTAGTTTACAGTCCCACCAACAGCATAAAAGTGTTCCTGTTTCTCCACATCCTTTCCAGCACCTGTTGTTTCCTGATTTTTTAATGATTGCCATTCTAATTGGTGTGAGATGGTATCTCATTGTGGTTTTGATTTGCATTTCTCTGATGGCTAGTGATGGTGAGAATTTTTTCATGTGTCTGTTGGCTGTATAAATGTCTTCTTTTGAGAAGTGTCTGTTCATATCCTTTGCCCAGCCCCTTTTTGATGGGGTTGTTTGTTTTTTTCTTGTAAATTTGTTTGAGTTCTTTGTAGGTTCTGGATATTAGCCCTTTGTCAGATGAGTAGATGGCAAAAATTTTCTCCCATTCTGTAGGTTGCCTGTTCACTCTGATGGTAGTTTCTTTTGCTGTGCAGAAGCACTTTAGTTTAATTAGATTCCATTTGTCAATTTTGGCTTTTGTTGCCATTGCTTTTGGTGTTTTAGACAAGCTTATATTTTATGTGGTGGTAAGTGTCACTTCGTATTACCTATGCAACTTTATTGACGATCAATTGACAAAAAATGTAAGAATGTCTTTCTAGATTCTCACTTCTGTTCATTGATCTCTGTGTCTCTCACTTTCACACTGTCTGGATTATTGTAGTTTTATAAGACATTCCATCTTTACATGTCTCCTGGACACATAGCCAAGAATGTCCCCAGAGTGTATGATCAGGAGGCAGACGGTGGGATTATACGGTGTATGGACATTAATCAGACTAGATAAGGCTAATTTGATTTCTCAAGTGCTTGTACCAAGAATGGGAAAGAGCTCATGTTGCTCGTGTTTCTGAAAACATTCACTTGAAGTAGGAGATTAAATATTAAAAGCCACTGTCTTGGCTGCAGAATCACCCTAGACATTTTCTTCATATTCAATTAATAACTTCCTTTTCTTTACTTTTATATTATAAATTATGGCATTATACTTTTGGCATTAAGTTCAAGTGATGCTTCCTTTTAGCCTGAACACTTAGGTTTTATGAAAAAAATAGAGGGAGGGAGAAAGCTCTGAGGGAGGAAAGGAGGAAAGAAGGAAGGAAGGACAGAGAAAGACAAAATAAAAATGTTCAAAAAAGAATAGGAGGAAAGGGTTGGAAACGGCAAATATGGCTAATGTTATTAAAATGCAAAGTATTAAAAGATGTGTAGATAATATCCATGGAATAATGGAAACTTAAGAAAGCCTTGGCCAGGCGCAATGGCTCACGCCTGTAATCCCAGCACTTTGGGAGGCCGAGACGGGCAGATCACGAGGTCAGGAGATCGAGACAATCCTGGCTAACATGGTGAAACCCTGTCTCTACTAAAAATACAAAAAATTAGCCGGGCGTGGTGGCAGGCACCTGTAGTGCCAGCTACTCAGGAGGCAGGAGAATGGCGTGAACCCGGGAGGCGGAGCTTGCAGTGAGCTGAGATTGAGCCACTGAACTCCAGCCTGAGCGACAGAGTGAGACTCCATCTCAAAAAAAAAAAAAAAAAAAAGGAAGCCTTAATGGTTATCAAGTGCTGTGTCACAAACTACCTCAAAATTTAATAGCTTAATAGAACAAGTATCCGTTAACTCAAAGAGATACTACAAACACAAGTAAAATAGATTCTATGGGGGTGGCAGAAGTTGGACGAAGAGAAGGATTTTACAAGTTGAAGTAAGTAAGAGTTATTGATGTGCAGATGGAAATAATTTTTAGTCTAAGTCCTCCAAGGAGCAGATGCCAAGATGAGCTTCAAGTCTGCGGCATTTTATGAGGGGACACACCTGTAAGGGAATATGCGAAGCGAGCCAGAAATCCCAGGAAAAGGCAGCAGACCACAATGCAAGTGTGACACCAAGTGCTGGACAGAAGGAGAGAAGGTTTGTTCGACACATCCTAGAGCACAGGCAATCTAAGGAGGGTTGAGCAAGGCCATGGAGGAGTCCTCCAGCCACAGTTGGCCATCAGAGGAGTCCCGTGTCTCCCAGTAATGGCCTGTCTTAGTGCGCCTGCTGTGACCGGTCACTGGCTGGGAACAGCCCATGGGAAGCAGGGCTTCTGAGGATGTCAGAGCACAGGAGCGGAGCCTTGGGACATTATCTAGGTGTATCACTCAATCCTTCCTTCCTGAGGGTTCTGGGCTCTTGAATATCAAACCCTCTCAGGCTGCGTTGCTGGATGATTCTGTTCACATTTACAACACGACAAGGGGAACCATAAGGCCTCCAAGTGGATCTCTTATTTCCACACACACTTCTGCCTTCCTTGTGTGATAGCAGCCCTGCCTCCTCCTCTTCTCACCTGCTTGTGTCTGGACACATACTATTCAAACATCCCTGGGGGCACCCATAATGTGTAGTTCCATGGACTCTCATTTGTCTCCTTGCCAGGGTGCCCCCTTTGGGAAACCAGGACCTCCTCCCCTGCAGAGCCCCGATATTGGAGAGGAGAAGTGCAAAATCACCCTGAGGGTGAATAGAAGGGATGAGACATGGAGCCACACCTGTTTCAACTTCTTGGTTTTTGGACCCACGTATTCTTCCTTCTGTAAACACAGCACCATACAGACGTCTTTGATTTAATACGCGCAGCACATCCTGAAAGCTGGCCCCCGTTCCTCAGAGGGTTTCATCCAAGCTGGTACTAAATTGTGTCTGTGGAGACCTGTCTATGACTCGGTGTGGCTGGCAGCCCCTGGGAGGTGCAGGTGGTGATATGACCAGGGGATGCCTTGGTCATGGCCCACGCTTCATCCCTTTCCCTCTGAGGTGTGTCCCGCGGGCAGATAATGCACTGAAATTCTGAGCCAGTGGATCAGGAATGCCAATAGTGATACTGGCTGAGGGTCTGAGAGTAGAGAGGAAAAACACACCACATCGAATAGGTACCTACCCCTGTGAGGATGAACCTCCGCCTCGCCGGCAGCTTCCCACTTGAGCTGGGTGATCTGAGCCGCCGTGTCTGCGGCGGTCAAGGAGCACAGGTCCTGGTTCCGGCGATGTAATCCCTGACGTCGTAGGCGAGCTGGTGATATTCCAGAAGGAGGCGCCCGTCGGACCCCTTGTCGCAGCCAGGCATCCTCTAGATGGTGTGAGACCCTGGCCCTGCGCCCGCGGTCAGCCCCGCCCACCGAGCCCCACCCCCGCCCCTACCAACCTGCGCGGATTTTGGCCTAAACTGAAAATGAAACCGGGTAACGGCTCCTAGGCTGCTCCCCGGTCAAGGGTCTTCGGGTCCCGCGGCCTCGGGGTGGATCTCGGACCCGAAGATTCGGGGAGACCCGGACTGTCCGTGGGGGATGTGCAGGGGTAGTGACCTGCGCCCCAGGCCGGTGTCACTCACAGGCCTCGCTCTGGTTCTAGTAGCCGCTCAGGGTCCGCAGGTTCATTCGGTAAACTGTGCGTTGGTCTTGGCGGTCCCTGTCTTCTCCTCCCAATATTCCGGCCCCTCCTGCTCCATCCACGGCGCCCGCGGCTCCATCCTAGGACTCACGGCGTTGCTGTCCAACCGCACGAACTGCGTGTCGTCCACTTAGCCCATGGAGATGAAGCGGGGGCACCCCGCGGCCCGGCCGGGACGTGACGGTGTGGAAATACCTCAAGGAGTGGAAGCCTGTGGACGAGGGGGGGCGCTGAGACCCTCCCGACCCTCCTCCTGGCACCGCAACCGGGTTCCTGCGCCCCTGCCGGGCGGACCCCTAGCTACTCCCCACAGAAGCTGTTTCCCTCCCGACCCCGCACTCACCCGCACAGGTCTGGGTCAGGACCAGGCTTCCCGAGAGCAGCAGAAGGAGGGTCCGGGGCGCCATGACCCCATCCTTGGCGACTGGGGAGAATCGGAGTACTGGTGGGTGCGTGGGAACTTTAGAACCCGGACCCTGGCTACATTGATTGACTTCTCTAGAAACCCGACACTCAATAGGAGTGAGAACTGGGGCCGCCCGGTGAGTATCCAGGAAGAAGGACCAGACTCAGGTTGAGAGAGGGAGAAGAGAAACCCTTCGGAGATGGGGAATCCCCAACGCTGGGCCTCCCCAGTCCACACACGCTTTCTGAGCCTGAGATTCTGAGAGCCACGCCTGGGGCTCTGGGACTTCGCCCTGACCCCGCTCCTCCTGTGCCAAGCGCTCTGTCTCAATGTTTCCCTGAGTCTTGGCCCAGGAACTGTCTGAGAAACCAGGGAGAAACACACGGCATGGGCCCCATCCCTCTTTCTTCACTTTTCATCACGGACTCCCCGTTCCAGAACTGGACTCCCTGCCTCCTACTCCTTACCTGTCCCAGTGGACTCTTCTAGAAGAAAAATCACCCCAGAGAGCTTGGTGCCAGAGAGTGAGCTTGCCCTGGGAATGGAGGTGTAGAGACAGGGCTTTTTTTTTTTTTTTTTTTTTTTCTTTTTCTTTAAATCTGGAGAAGTTGCACCTGAGTGCATGAGATAGAACAGAGACCAGTTTGCTTTTTGTTTATTAACTACAGTGGGTAGCAGAATCTTGGTAATCCCTAAATGATCAGGAATCTAATCGGTAGAAAATGTGACTTTGGTCCCTTGACATATAAATGTGTCTAAAAACAGTACAACAGGACTCACAAAGCTCCTAAGTTTCACTTTCCCAGACAATGTATCTGTGACTCCCGCTTGTAGTATTTTATATTTACCTTCATTCCGTAGCCCTGCGTTTCTTTGTGAGTCCAGGACATCTCCTAATACAAAATAGCCGCTGTGTTATTTTATGTTGCAACCAGGAGCCAGTACAGACTTTATTCACCTCACAGTGGCAAGCACTCAATGCAGTCACAGTGCCCCTCACCAGTGCTCATGCACTGCCTGCTTTTAGGAAGTATCCACATCTAAGTGTTGTGTATATTTTATAGGAACACTTAGTATTTTTAAAATCTGATTAACGTAAAAACAATTAGTTTTCGGGCAGACCCACATAAGGTATTAAAGGTCAACTGCAAAGAACACCCAGCGAGGCTCTGTAGATGGATGTATTAAAAATCTATTAAACAAGTGTTTAAACCTAAGAATTCTGCTGCTTTCGAATTCTTTCCCTCTGCTCCATTTCCTCACCTCCTGCTTCTCCAGCCCTTCCCTCCATCCCTCTCATCCCTCAGGCGCTCCTCTCCCCTTAGTCCCCACCACCCTGTCACTCCCGAATTGTGGCTCTGGCACTGTCCCATGACCTGCTGCGTGACTGTTCTCTCCACAGTGGTCCTGCTCCTGTGAGTCACAGTGTGTCATTTCTCCACCTAAAACATTCCAGTGGCTCCACCTTGGTCTTGTGAAGCTTCTGGAATGTCAGGCACGTGAGCATATGAGGGTACACCTGGTTCATCGTAGGGATTAAATTAATTTTTGTTGACTGAATGAATGAAATATGAGTGTATTAAATTGCATCACAGAAAATTATAAAATGTAAAATACTGAAAAAGTTCAGAAAGATTTTATTTTATGTAACTAGTGTGCATATCAATTCATCAATTCATTCATGCACTACCACCCCTGGCAAAACAACACCCATTTATCTGCTTATAGTTCCTTGCTCAGAAATCTGGGCAAAATGTGGAGAGAATCTCTGTTCTGGGCTTCCAAAAGCTGTGTTTTCAGTTTGAATCCTCCTTCAGGCTTATACAGAGGTGGCAGAATGAAGTTTCTGGCAGTTGTAAGACTGAGGTTCCTGTTCCTTGCTGGCTGTCACTGTAGAGAACAGGGAGGACTGTGCTCAATTGCTGGTGCCCAACAGCGTTCTTTCCTACACAGCCTCTTCATTTTCAAAGCCCACGGTGGAGGAAACCCCTCATGCTGAATCCCTCTCACACTGTATTTCTCTATGCTCAGGAAGAACCCAGTCCTTTCAAGGACTCACCTGATTAGGACAGTCCAAGCAGGATAAACCCAGTCTAAAGTCAACTAATTGAGGTCCTTAATTATATCTGCTAAATCCCTTCACAGCAGCACCTACATCAGAGTTGGTTGAATAACTGGGGGAAGGTGAATGACCAGGAGCTGGTTGTTGAGGCCATCATAGAATCAGCCCAGCAAGGATTGGATCTTCCTTTCGTTTTTAATTGGGACACAGTTGGAAATTGAAGTTCAAGTAAAGTGATCATTGTGAATGGTAATAAAATGCATCCTCTTCACCCATGGACATTCTTCTTACCTTTTAAAACTAAGTTACATGTTTAATGTCTTATAATTAATTTAGGCCAGGTGTGGTAGCTCACGCCTGTGATTCTAGCACCGTGGAAGGCAGAGGAAGGCAAATTTGTTGACTCCAGAAGTTGAAGATCAGCCTGGGCAACATGGAGAAACCCCCATCTCTACAAAAATATTTAGAAAATTAGCCAGGCGTGGTGCTTCATGCCTGTAGTCCCAGTTACTCAGGACGCTGAGATCAGAGGGTCCCTTGAGCCCAGGAGGTCGACACAGCAGTGCATGGTGATCATGCCATTGCACTCCAGCCTGGGTGACAGAGTGAGACCCTGTATAAATAACAATAATATTAATAATAATGATACATTTAGAGCAAATGTAAACTAACATGTAATAATAGATTCTCTTTTATGAAAATGTATTAGTTATTTACTATTGCATAACAAATTATGTAAAACTTAGCAGCTCAAAACAGCAAATATTCATCATCTCCCACAGTTTCCGATGGTCAGGGATCCAGGAGAGGTTTCCCTGAGTGCTTCTGGCTCAGGGCCTCTCACAAGGTTGCAGTCCAGTTGTCAGCCTAGGCCTGCATCATCTGAGGGCTTCACTGGGGCGGAGGATTCACATGAAACATGAATCAGTCACATGGCTGTGGAAAAGGCCTAGTTCCTTGCTGTCTGTTCCCAGAAGGCCTCAGTTCTCAGCCACATGGACCTTTCCTCAGGCCTCAGGGCTGCTTATTGCACAGCAGGTGGCTTCCCCCAGAGCTCATGATCCCAGAGACCTTGAGAGAGAAGGGGAGGCTGCAGTGAGTTTTATGTTCTACACCCAGAGTCACAAACTATTATGTCAGCATTACTCTATCAGTTTGAAGTTGTATTTGTTCGTTCTCACACTGCTATAAAGAAATACCTGAGACTGGGTAATTTATAAAGGAAAGAGGTTTAATTGACTCACAGTTCTGCATGGCTGAGGAGGCTGCCCCAGGAAACTTACAACCATGGCAGAAGTGGAAGCAAACACGTCCTTCTTCACATGGTAGCAGGAGAGAGGAATGCAGATCGAAATGGGGAAAAGCCCCTCATGAAACCATCAGATCTCATGAGAATTCTCTCAGTACCATAAGAACAGCATGGAGTTACCATACCCATGATCCAATCATCTCCCATGAGGCCCCTCCCCCAATACACAGGGATTACAATTTGCATGACAATTCAAGATGAGAATTGGGTGGGAACACAGAGCCAGACCATATCAGAAGTGCATCATTAAGTCCAAGCCACACTCAAGAGAGGAAATTAAGCAGCACCTCTGGAATGGAACAGTATTAAAGGATTTGAATATATGTTTAAAGCAAAATTAAAACACTTGTTTCAGGATTTTGAAAATCAAAGTTTTTTTTATCTAATTATTTTCGTTAATGCCTTTAGCTTGTCTTTTTTTAATTTAATTTAAAAGTTCCAGGGTACATGTGCAGGATGTGCAGGCTTGTTACATAGCTAAATGTGTGCTATGGTGGTTTGCTGCACCTATCAACCCATTACGTATGTATTAATCCTGGCACGCATTAGCTATTTTTCCTAGTGCTCCTCCTACCACTGCCCTCCCCCAGCAGGCCCCAGTGTGTGATGTTCCTCTCCCTGTGTCCATGTGTTCTCATTGCTCAGCTCCCAATTATAAGTGAGAACATGTGGTGTTTGGCTTTCTGTTCCTGTGTTAGTTGGCTGAGGATAATGGATTTTGGCTTCATCCATACCCCTGCAAAGGACTTGATCTAATTCCTTTTCATGACTGCATAATATTCCATGGTATATACGTACCATATTTTCTTTGTGCAGTCCATCATTGATGGGCATTTGGGTTGATTTCATGTCTTTGCTATTGTGAATAGTGCTGCAATGAACATACACATGCATGTATCTTTATAATAGAATGGTTTATTCTCCTTTGGTTATATACCCTGTAATGGGATTGCTGGGTGAAATGGTGTTTCTGGTTCTAAATCTTTGAGGAATCACCAAATTGTCTTCCACAATGGTTGAACCAATTTACATTTCCACCAACAGTGTAAAAGCCTTCCTATTCCTCCACAACCTCGCCACATCTGGTGTTTATTTACTTTTAAATAATTGCCATTCTGACTGGCATTAGATAGTATCTCATTTGTGGTTTTGATTTGCATTTCTGTAATCAGTGATGTTGAGTTTTTTTCATATTTTTTTGGCCACATGTATGTCTTATTTTGTGAAATGTCTCTTCATCTCCTTTGTCCACTTTTGAATGAAGTTTTTTTCATGCAAATTTGCTTAAGTTCTTTGTAGATTCTGAATATTAGAACTTTGTAAGATAGATAGATTGCAAAAATTTTCTCCCATTCTGTAGGGTGTCTGTTTGCTCTGATGACAGTTTCTTTTTCTGTGCAGAAGCTCTTTTGTTTAATTAGATCCCACTTGCCCATTTTTGCTTTTGTGCCAGATGCTTTTGGCGATTTCTTCATAAAATCTTTGCCCATGCCTGTGTCCTGAATGGTATTGCCTACATTTTCTTTCAGGGTTTTTTATAGTTTTGCGTTTTACATTTAAGTCTTTAATCTATATTGAGTTAATTTTTGTGTAAGGTGTAAGGACGGGGTCCAGTTTCAATTTTCTGCATATGGTTAGCCAGTTCTCCCATCACCATTTACTAGATAGGGAATCCTTTCCCCATTGCTTGTTTTGTCAGGTTTGTTGAAGATCAGATGGTTGTAGATGTGCAGTCTTTTTTTGTGAGTTCTCTATTCTGTTCCATTGGTCTATGTGCCTGTTTTTGTACCAGTATCATGCTGTTCTGTTTACTGTAGCCTTATAGTATAGTTTTAAGTGGCATAGTATGATGCCTCCAGCTTTGTTCTTTTTGCTTAATATTCTTTTGGCTATATGAGCTCTTATTGGATCCATATGAATTTTAAAATAGTTTTTTTCTAATTCCATAATAAGCTTCTCTTTTAAAATTAATGATTAAATGTTTGAGACATCACAGAGCCTTGGGTGCTTAGGAGAAAACAGTTTGAAACAGAGAAAGGAGATGCAACAGTATCTCTGAATTTTTCTTGTGAATACCTTTAATAACAATGTTGTTTTCAATGAGTTAACACAGTTGAGAACATAGAGTAACTAGATCAAATAGTTCCAAGACTTCAATCCCATAAAAATAATGCCTCAAAAATAAAACTTTGTTCTGTCTAAGATGTCTCAAATTTAGTGGAAGCATGTCCCAAGCGCCAGTTTTCTTATTGAAATATCATCTTCACTAAATATTTGCCTACACTTAAAAAACAAAAAACTCTGCTATATGGAGTAGCCATTCTTTTGTTTCCTTAATTCTCAGTAAACTTGCTTTCACTTAGAAAAACATTGCCTAATCAAATTGCTTTTCATTTACAAAAGTGTGAATCTCATACTTCAGTCAACACATCTAGCTTAGCACGATGCCAGTAACTTTGGTTTGAAGCAGTAGCCTGAAATGGTTAGCTCAAATTGAGAAACAAGGTTTTTTCAAAAACTAGCTATTTGGTGGGCATTCCATAATAAACTTAACATCTTTTGCTCTGGTATTGAATGAGATGTGATAGAAGTCATTTGGAGACCACTATGATTTTTAAATAACACAGCTATTATGTGCTTCTGAAGTTTTTTTTTTGTCTTTTTAGCAGTCCTATTCTGTTTTCCATTCACATTTGCTATTCCATCACTGGTTATTCCTTCCTACTCTTTTCATGTTTGATTTATTTTGATCAATGATGTGCATTTCCAATTCCGTAAAAGTTTAATTCAGTTTTATGTGTGGTAGAATGTAACATCAAATCCTTTGCAAGATGGAATTACCTTGCACAGCAGATTGAACATTGTATAATTGAAAATCTGGAGAGATGCCAGTGAGCCAAGGGTTAAATGACCTATTTTTAGCCAAGGTCATTTTCATGGCATCCTGGTCCTCTCTGTCACATGGCTCCTTACAATTCTCTGTGGTTTGCTTCCAATGTAAGTAGTTCTTGTTAAGGATCCTTGCAATGAATTTTGGTATTCTTTTCTCTCACATTTTTTTTAAATTATACTTTAAGTTCTAGGGTACATGGGCACAACGTGCAGGTTTGTTACATATGTACGCATGTGCCGTGTTGGTTTGCTGCACCCATTAACTCGTCATTTACATTAGGTATTTCTCCTAATGCTATCCCTCTCCCATCCCTCCATCCCACAACAGGCCCCAGTGTGTGCTGTTCCCCATCTTGTGTCCAAGTGTTCTCATTGTTTACTTCCCACCTATGAGTGAGAACATGCAGTGTTTGGTTTTCTGTCATTGCAATAGTTTGCTCAGAATGATGGTTTCAGCTTCATCCACGTTGCTACAAAGGACATAAACTCATCTTTTTTATGGCTGCATAGTATTCCATGGTGTATATATGCCACATTTTCTTAATCCAGTCTATCATTGATGGACACTTGGGATGGTTCCAAGTCTTTGCTATTGTGAATAGTGCTGCAATAAACATACATGTGCATGTGTCTTTATAGCAGCATGATTTATAATCCTCTGGGTATATATCCAGGAATGGGATAGCTGGGTCAAATGGTATTTCTAGTTCTAGATCCTTGAGGAATCACCACACTGTCTTCCACAATGGTTGAACTAGTTTACACTACCAACAGTGTAAAACCTTTCCTATTTCTCCACATCCTCTCCAGCATCTGTTGTTTCCTGATTTTTTAATGATCACCATTCTAACAGGTGTGAGATGGTAGCTCATTGTGGTTTTGATTTGCTTTTCTCTGATGACCAGTGATGATGAGCGTTTTTTCATGTGTCTGTTGGCTGCATAAATGTCTTCTTTGAGAAGTGTCTGTTCATATACTTTGCCCAGTTTTTATGGGGTTGTTTGACTTTTTCTTGTAAATTTGTTCAAGTTCTTTGTAGATTCTGGATATTAGCCCCTTTGACAGATGGGTAGATTGCAAAAATTTTCTCCCATTCTGTAGGTTGCCTGTTCACTGTGATGGTAGTTTCTTTTGCTGTGCAGAAGCTCTTTAGTTTAATTAGATCCCATTTGTCTAATTTGGCTTTTGTTGCCATTGCTTTTGGTGTTTTAGTCATGAAGGCCTTGCCCATGCCTATGTCCTGAATGGTATTGCCTAGGTTTTCTTTTAGGGTTTTATGGTTTTAGGTCTAACATTTAAGTCTTTAATACATCTTGAATTAATTTTCGTATAAGGTGTAAGGAAGGGATCCAGTTTCAGCTTTCTACATATGGCTAGCCAGTTTTCCCAGCACCATTTATTAAATAGGGAATCCTTTCCCAATTGCTTGTTTTTGTCAGGTTTGTCAAAGATCAGATGGTTGTAGATGTGTGGTGGTATTTCTGAGACCTCTGTTGTGTTCCATTGGTCTATATCTCTGTTTTGGTACCAGTACCATGCTGTTTTGGTTACTATAGCCTTGTAGTATAGTTTGAAGTCAGGTAGCGTGATGCCTCCAGCTTTGTTCTTTTTGCTTAGGATTCTCTTGGCAATGTGGGCTCTTTTTTGCTTCCATATGAATTTTAAAGTACTTTTTTCCAATTCTGTGAAGAAAGTCATTGGTAGCTTGATGGGGATGGCATTGAATCTATAAATTACTTTGGGCAGTATGGCCATTTTCATGATATGGATTCTTCCTATCCATGAACATTAGATGTTCTTCCATTTGCTTGTGTGCTCTTTTATTTCATTGAGCAGTGGTCTGTAGTTCTCCTTGAAGAGGTCCTTCACATCCCTTCTAAGTTGTATTCCTAGGTATTTTATTCTCTTTGTAGCAATTTTGAATGGGAGTTCACTCATGATTTGACTCTCTGTTTGTCTGTTATTGGTCTATAAGAATGCTTGGGATTTTTGCACATTGATTTTCTATCCTGAGACTTTGCTGAAGTTGCTTATCAGCTTAAGGAGATTTTAGGCTGAGACGATGGGGTTTTCTAAACATACAATCATGTCATCTATGAACAGGGACAATTTTACTTCCTCTTTTCCTAATTAAATACCCTTTATTTCTTTCTCTTCCCTGATTGCCCTGGCCAGAACTTCCAACACTACATTGAATAGGAGTGGTGAGAGAGGGCATCTCTGTCTTGTGCCAGTTTTCAAAGGGAATGCTTCCAGTTTTTGCCCATTCAGTATTACATTGGCTGTGGGTTTGTCATAAACAGCTCTTATTATTTTGAGATACATTCCATCAATACCTAGTTTACTGAGAGTTTTTTAGCATTAAAGGCTGTTGAATTTTGTCAAAGGCCTTTTCTGCATCTATTGAGATAATCATGTGGTTTTGTCTTTGGTTCTGTTTATGTGATGGATTATGTTTATTGATTTGTGTATGTTGAACCAGCCTTGCATCCCAGGGATGAAGCTAACTTGATCATGGTGGAGAAGCTTTTTGATGTGCTGCTGGATTTGATTTGCCAGTATTTTATCGAGGATTTTTGCATCGATGTTCATCAGGGATATTGGTCTAAAATTCTCTTTTTCTGTTGTGCCTTTGCCAGGCTTTGGTATCAGGATGATGCTGGCTTCAAAAATGAGTTAGGGAGGATTCCCTCTTTTTCTATTGATTGGAATAGTTTCAGAAGTAATGGTACCAGCTCCTGTTTGTACCTCTGGTAGAATTCGGCTGTGAATTCATCTGGTCCTGGACTTTTTTTGATTGGTAGGCTATTAATTATTGCCTCAATTTCAGAGCCTGTTATTGGTCTATTCAGGGATTCAATTTCTTCCTGGTTTAGTCTTGGGAGGGTGTATGTGTCCAGGAATTTATCCATTTCTTCTAGATTTTCTAGTTTATTTGTGAGAGGTGTTTAGAGTATTCTCTGGTGGTAGTTTGTATTTCGGTGGGATCAGTGGTGATATCCCCTTTATCATTTTTTATTGCATCTATTTGATTCCTCTTTCTTTTCTTCTTTATTAGTCTTGCTAGTGGTCTATCAATTTTATTGATCTTTTCAAAAAACCAGCTCCTGAATTCATTGATTTTTTGAAGGGTTTTTTATGTCTCTATCTCCTTCAGTTCTGCTCTGATCTTAGTTATTTCTTGCCTTCTGCTAGCTTTTAAATGTCTTTGCTCTTGCTTCTCTAGGTTTTTTAATTGTGATGTTAGGGTGTTGATTTTAGACCCTTCCTGCTTTCTCTTGTGGGCATTTAGTGCTATAAATTTCCCTCTACACACTGCTTTAAATGTGTCCAAGAAATTTTCACATGTTGTGTCTTTCTTCTCATAGGTTTCAAAGAACATCTTTATTCCTGCCTTTGTTGTTTACACAGTGGTCATTCAGAAGCAGGTTGTTCAGTTTCCATGTAGTTGTGCAGTTTTGAGTGAGTTTCTTAATCCTGAGTTCTAATTTGATTGCAGTGTGGTCTGAGAGACAGTTTGTTATGATTTCTGTTCTTTTACATTTGCTGAGGAATGCTTCACTTCCAGCTGCATGTTCAATTTTGGAATAAGTGTGATGTGGTGCTGAGAAGAATGTATATTCTGTTAATTTGGGGTGGAGAGTTCTGTAGATGTCTATTAGGTCTGCTTGGTGCAGAGTTGAGTTCAAGTCCTGGATATCCTTGTTAACCTTCCATCTCATTGATCTGTTTAATATTGACAGTGGGGTGTTAGAGTCTCCCATTATTAGTGTGTGGGAGTCTAAACCTCTTTTTAGGTCTCTCAGGACTTGCTTTATGAATCTGAGTGTTCCTGTATTGGGTGCATATATATTTAGGATAGTTAGCTCTTCTTGTTGAATTGCTCCCTTTACTGTTATGTAATGGCCTTCTTTGTCTGTTTTGATCTTTGTTGGTTTAAAGTCTGTTTTATCAGAGACTAGGATTGCAACCTTGGCTTTTTATTTTCCGTTTGCTTGGTAGATCTTCCACCATCCCTATATTCTGAGCCTATGTGTGTCTCTGCACATGAGATGAGTCTCCTGAATACAGCACACTGATGGGTCTTGACTCTTTATCCAATTTGCCAGTCTGTGTCTTTTAATTAGTGCATTTAGCCCATTGACATTTAAGGTTAATAATGTTATGTGGGAATTTGATCCTGTCATTATGATGTTAGCTGGTTATTTTGCCCATTAGTTGATTCAGTTTCTTCCTAGCATCGATGGTCATTACAATTTGGCATGTTTTTGCAATGGCTGGTATGGGTTGTTCCTTTTCATGTTTAGTGCTTCCCTCAGGAGCTCTTGTAAAGCAGGCCTGGTGGTGACAAAATCTCTCAGCATTTGCTTGTCTGTAAAGGATTTTATTTCTCCTTCACTTATGAAACTTAATTTGGCTGGATATGAAATTCTGGATTGAAAATTCTTTTCTTTAAGAATGTTGAATATTGGCTCCCACTCTCTTCTGGCTTGTAGAGTTTCTGCGGAAGGATCTGCTGTTAGTCTGATGGGCTTCCCTTTGTGGGTAACCCGACCTTTCTCACTGGCTGCCCTTAGCATTTTTTCCTTCATTTCAACCTTGGTGAATCTGACAATTATGTGTCTTGGGGTTGCTTTTCTCAAAGTGTATCTTTGTGGTGTTGTCTGTCTTTCCTGAATTTGAATGTTGGCCTGCCTTGTAAGTTGGATAAGTTCTCCTGGAAAATATCCTGAAGAGTGTTTTCCAGCTTGGTTCCATTCTATGCATCACTTTCAGGTACACCAGTCAAAGGTAGATTTTGTCTTTTCACATAGTCCCATATTTCTTGGAGGCTTTGTTCATTTCTCTTTACTCTTTTTTCTCTAAAGTTCTCTTCTCACTTCATTTCATTAATTTGATCTTCAATCACTGATACCCTTTCTTCCACTTGATCGAATCGGCTACTGAAGCTTGTGCATGTGTCACGTAGTTCTCGTGTCATGGTTTTCAGTTCCATCAGGTCATTTAAGGTCTTCTCTACACTGTTTATTCTAGTTAGACATTTGTCTAATCTTTTTTCAAGGTTTTTAGCTTCCTTCTGATGGGTTTGAACATCCTCCTTTAGCTCAGAGAAGTCTGTTATTACCGACTTTCTGAATCCTGCTTCTGTCAACTCATCAAACTCATTCTTTGTCCTGCTTTGTTCCATTGCTGGCAAGGAGCTGCAATCCTTTGGAGAAGGGGTGCTCTGGTTTTTAGAATTTTCAGCTTTTCTGCTCTGGTTTCTCCCCACCTTTGTGGTTTTATCCAACTTTGGTCTTTGATGATGATGACCTACAGATGGGGTTTTGGTGTGGATGTCCTTTTTGTTGATGTTGATGCTATTCCTTTCTGTTTGTTAGTTTTCCTTCTAACAATCAGGTCCCTCAGCTGCAGGTCTGTTGGAGTTTGCTAGAGGTCCACTCCAGACCCTGTTTGTCTGGGTATCACCAGCAGAGGCTGCAGAGCAGCAAATATTGCAGAACAGCAAATATTGCAGAACAGCAAATATTGCTGCCTGATCCTTCCTCTGGAAGCTTCGTCTCAGCAGTGCACCCGGCTGTATGAGGTGTCAGTTGGCCCCTACTGGGAGGTATCTCCAAGTGAGGCTACATGGGGATCAGGGACCCATTTGAGGGTCCAATCTGTCCACTCTCAGAGCTCAAACACCATGCTGGGAGAACCACTGCTCTCTTTAGAGCTGTCAGACAGGGATGTTTAAGTCTGCAGAAGTTTCTGCTGCCTTTTGTTCAGCTATGCCCTGCCCCTAGAGGTGGTGTCTACAGAGGCAGGTGGGCCTCTTCGAGCTGCGGTGAGTTCCACCTAGTTCAAGCTTCCCAGCTGCTTCATTTACCTCCTCAAGCCTCAGCAATGTCAGACTCCCCTCCCCCAGCCAGGCTTGCCGCTTCACAGTTCGATCTCGGACTAGCAGTGAGCAAGGCTCTGTGGGTGTGGGACCTGCTGAGCCAGGCGTGGGATATAATCTCCTGGTGCGCTGTGTGCTAAGACCTTTGGAAAAGCATGGTGTTTAGGTGGCAATGTCCCAATTTTCCAGGTACAGTCTGTCATGGCTTCTCTTAGCTAGGAAAGGGAAGTCCCTGACCCCTTGCATTTCCTGGGTGAGGCGATGCTCTACCCTGCTTTGGCTCGCCCTCTGTGGGCTGCACCCACTTTCTGACCAGTCCCAATGAGATGAACCAGGAACCTCAGTTGGAAATGCAGAAATCACTCATCTTCTGTGTCGATCACACTGGGAGCTGCAGACCAGAGCTATTCCTATTTGGCCATCTTGGAATGAAACTTCTCTTACATTTCTATAAAAAACAGGTATATTTTAATTTGAAAAACTCTATTTTAGGAAATATAATCAAGTAACTAGCAGACTGCCCAGCACTGGTGTAAAATACAAACCTGTAAAGCCACCCTGGGCTGCTGCCCATTCACATCCCCCAGAAGAAGACTTCATCCTGAGTCTTGTGATTAGTATTCTTTTGTAATTCTTTAAAGATTTGTGCAATAAGTATATATATATTCCCAAAGCAAATAATAGTTTTGCTGGTTTTTAAGCTTCCTATACAGCAAATTCCTACTGCATTTATTTTCCCATGATGTACATTACGTATAGTAGTTATCTGTGTTGTGGGAGGCTGTCATTCATTCATTTTTACTGCTGAAGGTTTACATTTTATGGTTATACCACAATTTCACTACTTTCCTTTTGATGTATATGTGGCTGATTCTAGTTTTTGCAGTAAACATTAGTGTGCACGTCTCCTGTGCACATAGGCAAGAAAGCCCCCCGGAGTGTACGATTAAGAATGGGTTGGTTGGATGATACATTGTATAGGACTTAAACCCTACTAGATAATGATAATATGATTTCCAAAGTGATTGTGGCTGCTTAAACTTTTACAATAAATATGTAATACTTGATGTTGATGATGTGTTCTGAAAACACTGAGTTGAAGGAATTGAGTTAAAAGCCACTGTCTTGACTGCAGAATTACAGCAGGCATTTTTATTCAGACTCTGTTAATAACTTCCTGTGGTTTACTTGTTTCTCATATACCGTGGCATTATACTTTTGACATATAGATTCAGAAAATGCTTACTTAAAGCCCAATCACAGTGAGTTATTTATATATTAGGAAAATTTCATAATAAAAAGGAAAAAATGGAGGAAGAGAGGGAAAGAAGGAGGAATGGAGGAAGGAGTGAAAGAAGAAAAGAAGGAAGGGGAAGGGGAAGGAAACGGGGGTGAGAAGGAGGGAGGGAGAGAGGTTGAATGGAAATAGAGAAGAAAGGGTGGGAGGGAGGGACAGAAGGAAGGAGAAAGGGAAGGAACAAAGGAGAAAATAAACTAAAATAAAGAATAGGTGTAGAGAAACTAGAAACCCTTATATTATGAAAATAGGAGGACATAAAACAGATGTAGTTAACCTCTATAGAATAATGGAAATGTAAGAGGGCTTTATTAGTTATCTGTTGCTGTGTAACAAACTACCCCCAAATTTAGTGACTTAAAGCAACAAACATCGACTAACTCAAAAGCATAATGCAAATACCAGCAAAATGGAGCCAATGCAGGTAGAAGAAGTTGAATAAACAAAAGGATTTTACAAATTGGGATAAATTAGAGGACACTGGTGTGCAGATGAAAATGATTTTGTAGTCCAAATCCTCCAAAAAGCAAGTGCCACCATGGGATTAAAGTTACAGCATTTTATTAGGGGACACACTTGTCAGATGATATTGCAAGGGAGGCAGATTACCCTGAGAAAGGCAACAGACCAAGATGTAAGTGTGACCCTCCCATGATGGACAGAAGGAGAGAAGATTTACTGGACGTGTCCTAGACCACAGGTAAACTAAGGAGGGTTGAGCAAGGCCATGGAGGAGTCCTCGAGCGACAGTTGGCCATCAGAAGAGTCCCCCACCTCCCAGGAATGTCCTGCCTTAGTGTCACTGGTGTGACCCATCACTGGTTGGGAACAGCCCATGGGAAGCAGAGCCTCACACCGATGCTACTGAGGATATTAGAGCACAGGAGCAGGGCCTTGGGAGATTACCCAGGAGTGTGACTCACACCTTCTGCCCTGCTGGGTCTGGGCCCTTGGAAATCAAATCCTCTCAGGCTGAATTGCTGGATGATTCTGCTCACACTTACAATGAGGTAAGGGAAACCAGAAGGCCCCCAGGTGGATCTCTGGTTTCCACACTTCTGCCCTCATTGTTTGAAAGTAGTCATGCCTCGTCCTGGGGATGAGGATCTATTACCTGGGCCTGGAGAGGAGGAGACTCTTCTTCTCACTAGGTGGTCTCTGGGCACATACTGTCCACACTTCTCTGGTGACAACCGTAATGTGTATTTCTGTGGGCTGTCTTTTGTCTCCTTTTAAGGGTACCCTCCTTTGGAAACCAGGACCTTCTACCCTGCACAGCCCAGTGTTGGGAGATAAAATATGCAAAATACCCTAGTGGGTGAATCAAAGGGATTGGACATGGAGCCAAACCTGCTTCCACCTTTTGATTTCTGGACCCACATGTTCTTCCTATTGAGAACACAGCACTATAGAAACATCTCTGATTCAAACAATGCAGCCTATATTGAAAGATGGCACCCACCCCTCAGAGTGCTTCCTCCAGGCTGGCACTGAGCTGTGCCTATAGAAGACCTGTCCAGCATTCCTTGTGGCTGGCAGCCCCTGGGTGATGCAGATAGATGGTGATAGGATTAGTGGAACCCACAGCCACGGAAGCATTGAAAATTTCCCTGCCAAGTGGGTCTTTCAGGCAGATAATGGGCTAAGAGCACCGCCTAGCCTGTGGATCAGGAACGTCAACAGCACCCGGAAAGTGGTGCTGGCTGTGTCTGAGAGCAGGACAGGAAAACCCACCCATGGAATAGGTGCCTAACCCTGTGAAGATGAACCTCTGGCCCTTCCAGGATGGAAGTTGCTAAATGTAGTCAACTTGTTACTTAGTGGCTAGTTAGTCAACTAAAGAAGCAGTGCCCCACTAGGGCATATCATGGGCCTCAAATGCCGATGAGTTGGACATTCAGAGGTGGCAGCAGCTGGATCTGCCTTGGTAGAGGGGAGTCAGTGCTGCTGGCCCCATACATAGCCTCATGTCTGCCACTGTGGTTGCTCCATTCATGCGCCCATCCTACCAGGCCTGGGCTCACCCATGGTGAAGGCAGCTAACTTCCATTTGTCTGTTTGCTTGTTCAGTGCCACTTTGGACTTGGGTGTTTTCTGTGGGGGTCAACGTGGGATTCGGGGTCAACATGGGATTCAAACTCAACCCGGGTGGACCATTTTCATTTCCTGATGAATGCTGTTGGGCCTGCGCAATTTATGACTTTGTGGGTCAGAAAGACACTTGGAATCACATCATTGCTTGATGTCCTGTGGTCAAGCATTCTATCTAATCAGGACAAGAAACACTAAAAGTTGCTTCTGACAGGGGCCATATGTCTCTGCTGTGGATGACTTGATCTTACTCCAGAATTGAGACCCTCCACTGTGACTCTCCCACTGGTGCTTGGTTCAGCTCCATCCTGCATCTTTCCCTACCACTGGCACCACCAGCACCATGGGATCTGAGGGATGCTGGCTGCTTGCACCGTGGCCTGGATCTGCTGCAGGGTCCTTCCCTGTGTAGGCCACACTTGAAGCTGGCCTCCTCCTATGTCACCTAGAGTGTGGGCCAAAGCAACTTACCTAGATGTGGAATGTGGTGTCGTCAGAACTCAAAGAACCTCATCAGGCAGTGTGCTTTCTGCCTTCTGGTGAGGATGCAAGATGAAACAGTTTGTCTTTTACCTTGGAGGGGACACATCTGTAAGCTGGTAAACACTTGGCACTTGTTCACCCAGAAAACATCACTTCAGTGGCCACTTTTTTTTTTTTTTTTTTTTTTTGAGATGTAATTTCACTCTTGTTGCACACTCTGGACTGCATTACCGCCACCTTGGCTCACTGCAAACTCTGCCTCTCGGGTTCAAGTGGTTCTCCTGCCTCAGCCTCCCAAGTAGCTGGGATTATAGGCATGTGCCACCACACCCGGATAATTTTGTATTTTTAGCAGAAACAGGGTTTCTCCATGTTGGTCAGGCAGGTCTCCAACTCGCGACTTCAGGTGATCCACCCACCTTGGCCACCCAAAGTGCTGGGATTACAGGCATGAGCCACTGCTCTCGGCCGAGTGGCCACTCTTGAAGCTCTGTAAAGTTTATCTTCACATTCTGGATTGCATGTGTTTTGCCAAGGACTACAGTGCACCTCTTACCTGCTGCTCAACCACCCCAGTCAACAGGAAGTTGTCAATAAAATGAGCTGATTTAATATCCTATATCCAGTGTGGCTAGTACAGTCTTAAGACTATGCTACAGAGGGCAGGGGAGTTACAATAGCCCTGAGACAAACTATAAATAGATGTTTTGTGGATCCCACATGAATGTGAATCACTCCATATCCACTTTCTAATTGAAGTGGAAAGGAACACACTCACCAGATCCACAGCTACATGCTGTGTGCCCGAGGCTTTATTAATCTGCTCTATCAGTGATATTCAGACAACATAGAAGTTGCAATTATAACTCCTACTTGGCCATACCTGGAGTAATTTCATTCATTCTTTAGACCTCATCAGGCTTCCTCGGGGACAGGTTGCTGAATTACATAGACACAATAGACAGCCTCAACACCACCCCTCATCCTTCAGCTCTCTATTGGTGGTGCAACCCCAAAATACTTGCAGTGTCTTCCACAAGACCCACCTGGGTCACGCTATGATTTTTGATTTGGCCAGATGGGGGCAGTGTCAGTTTCCCTTGGGCTTTCAGCACAATGACAGCCCTTACTCTATAGACTAGGGACCCAGTGTGGGGGTGACTCCACCTAACAGTGCGTCAGTGTCAATTATGCACTCAGGGAATTGGAAGATAATGAGGGCTGAGTCTATGGATCCAGTGGTCCCATGGTAGGCCATAATGTGTCCAGGTTTACTCCCTGGCCTCCGTAAGCTGTGATGAGAGACATGATGGTGCTGTGGGCATCTGGGCATCCATGTCAGCTCACACCTAGTCTTAATAATCCCCCCAGTTCTGCCTGTTTCCTTTCCCCAGTGTACAGTCTCCTGTGTAAATTACTATAGGTTCCTCTGCCGAATGACTGAGGGAATTGTCCCAGCATATACTTCCGTGGGGTTGCAGGGTCTTTCTCCTAGGGATATGGACTCCTCCTCTGTCACTGAGATCTGAATCTGAATCTTGTGGACTCCTCCTCTGTCACTGAGATCTGAATCTGAATCTTGGTTGAGGTCTAGGCATTGAGGATGGGATCGTGACTTTGTATTGGGTCAAACACCTTCACCCTCATGCTCCTCAGTTCTTTCTTTCTTATCATAGATACCAAGCAGCACCCTTGTTGACAACCTGTCCTAACCTTGGGACATCACCCTCTATTAACCTTCCCCACACTACCTGCAGCTCGAGTCCTCTTGGCTGCTCCTCTGAAGTTGCCATAGTAACCGTGCCCTCTGGCTTTTGCAGGTCACTGTCACCACTTGGTCTCTGTCTCTTCAGGGCCACACTCTTCCCAAGGATATTAATAAATGCAACTCTGAGACCATCTTTACTACCATATCCCCAGCCTGCAGAGGACAACACCCAGACACTTCTTAATGATGCAGGTCCCTCTCACCATCACGTTCCTGAGGCTCTGGTGGAAAGTGTGTCCTCTGGGCCCTCTTGTAGAGCATAGTCCTGGTGGGCCTTCCCCATGCCCACTTTCCTCAGCCTCGTTATTCCATCACCTACATGTTCCAGAGCAACTAAGACATGTCTACCTTGTTGAGAGTTGGGCATCTTTTTTTCCAGTTTATATGGATTCACCCCAGCAGTGGAATAACCTCCATTTGTCAAAGTCCTGGGGTGTTTGATAAACCCGTGCCCTGAGAAAGTGCCTCCAAGCCAAATGATTTTTATTCATTCAGACTGAAATTCTGGTTCCTTAATCAAAGGCCCTCAAATTCCAATCCCAGAAGTGGTCCCCAGCCTCCTATGGGGACGTGCTAGCTAGTTCCTGCAAAACTCCTAAGTGGGATTCCCATGGCATCATAGGGATGAGGCTTCTGTAGCATCTTCCAGCATAAGAAGTGGGAACCATTACTAGAAAAGGGTGAGCTTCCTCTGCATGCCCCGAAGATCCTAGACAGCCCCCATCGCATAATCCTATTCCAGTTTGCAGAATCTCAGGTTTCCCCACCAGGGCCCTGACTTTCCTGTAACAGGCCTGCCTTGGCTGAGTGTCAAACATCTCTGGAGCACTGTGGCCCTCATAATGACGTCTTCAGCTACCATTCCATGCTATCTGCCCTTTTGTTACAGGAGATAAAGACCTCTCCATGAGATACTGCAGAGGCTGTCACATGTAGCCAGTGACAGCTGTTAACATTCCGCAGATTCTCATGATCCTTTCATAGGGCAACAATGCAGCCGAGCAGTAACCAGCCAACTCCCCTGTCTTTGTAGGTTTCCCCCAACCCCATCCTTATTGTACAGGGCATTCTATCACCACACCTGCCATAGCACCCTCTAACCAGGGCATCTTCTCAGCTCAGCACTGGTGAGACCCACAGCAGCTCAGCTGCACCTTGTGCCATGGAGTTTCTGTGTCCCCCACCAACCCGGGTGGCATCCTCTTGGCCTGCCAGGCAGTGGGAAAGCTTATTTCAGATTCTCATTTTTGCCTGTTTCATGGATCAGCCTTCATGCCACTTGTGTTAGTTAGGGTGCCCTGAGGAGCAGATCCCAATACAGTGGTAAACGTGTATGGTTTTATTAGGGCAAATACTTGTGAGAGAAATTCATGAGAGAGACAGAAAATGCTGGGAAAGCCATCAGACCACAAAGCAACTCTGAGCCCCAGTGACGTAGAGAGTTCAGGAAGGTCAGGTGGAAGCATCCTAGACTCCATGCAGGCTAAGGGAAGTTCAGTAAGGGTGGCAGGGAGCCCTGGAGCTTCAGGCAGCCTTCAGAGAAGAAATGTTTCTGCCTTAATTTCTGCCCTGCTTTCCTCAATCATTGACTGGAAAAGACAGGGGGCAGGTGTGGTCTCAGAGCAAATGTGGCAATAGGTTTCAGGATTCAAAAGTTGGGGCCATCACCAATTCTGCTTCCTCTAGCTAAGGGGCTGGGATGTGCATTCTCACGACTGCCACAGTGATCCAGTGGGGAGAGGGGAAAAAGGTTGATGATAAAGAGAAAAAAAAGTTCTTAATGGATGAACTGACACCTTTAAGTGGATGAGAAAGGATGACGTTTGGGGCAGCAGAAGAGGGACTGGCTCTTTCTGGGAGCAGGATGGTTAACCCACAACAGTCCCCCATGTGGTAAAATGCCTGACATGTGATGCAGCCGCAAATGCATGAGCAGACAGTGGTGGAATCTGGGAAGTTGTCTTCTAATGTGTTCAGTTTTCTCAGTGAGGTAGGAACCAAGGTCATCAGCCGATGTAAGAATGGGGAAGGAGGGTTGGATATGTGAGCACACAGAGAAGGTGTGTAAGAGTCACCCAGGTCCGGAGGAGGCTGAGGGTGAGCCATGCAGGGAGAGGGTGATTGCTGGCCATGGTGGGGGATCCCCATGAGGTCTGGGTCGTGAAGGTACAGAGAGCAGTCAGTGTGCTGTGTGTTGCTCTCCTGCAGCTCAGGGAGCAGGTGCAGTGTGGGCAGAGGTAGAATCCACCAGCTGTGTAGTTTTGCCAGGTGAGTGTGACAACTCAAGGGAGAGGCAAGGGAGGGATAGAAATTATTTACCATAGAATTCAAAACGGGTAAGGAGGGAGGAGAGGACACCAAGGGTGAGTAACAGGGAGTAGATGGCAGGATCACTAGATTGGGAATCTCAGTGGGGTGGAAGGATTGTTGGAATTGATGTACTGCAGAACGGACTTCAAGCCTGGAATGCAGGCACATAGACAATGAGTAGTCACTGATATTATATCACAGCATATGAAAAAAATGATAGTATCTGTGTCCTCAGAGCCTGTGGCCACCTTGCATGGGATGAGTGGAAAGATGGCCAGACGGGGGGAAGTGCGAGATTGAGAGCATGGAAGGGTTGGGGTTCTTGGGCATGATGAGGCCTAGGGGATGACAAGGGCACGAGATTCAGGCAGAGAGAGGAGAACGTCATGGAAGAGAGGAGTTCCAGGATCTGAGAGGCCAGGGAGAGAGGGCATCTTCTCTGCTGTATGGGTGTCTATTGCTGCCATAGCCATAAAAATTACCACAAACCAAGTGGCTTTAAACAGCACCTAATTATCATGTCACAGTCGTGTCGGTTGCAAGTCCACACAGTCTCACAGGGCTAATATCAACGTACGGGCAGGTCTGCGTTCTTTCCTTGAGACTCTGGGGAAGAATCCACTTCCAAGCTCATTCAGGTTCTTGTCTGAATTCACTTCCTTGCAGATAGAACAGAGGTTTCCACTTCCTTGTTAAGAGCCAACCTTAGAGGGTATCCTTAAAAGAAGACAAAAGACAGCCCACTGAACTACACATGACAGTTGTCACCAGAGAAGTTTGGACAGTGTGTGCCCAGAGACCACCTGGTAAGAAGAGGATTCTGCTCCTCTCCAGGCCCAGGTAATAGACCCTCATTCCCAGGAGGAGGCATGGCTACTTTCACACAATGAGGGCAGAAGTGTATGTGGAAACCAGACATCCACCTGGGGCCTTCTGGTTCCCCTTGCCTCATTTTAAGTGTGAGCAGAATCATCCAGCAATTCAGCCCGAGACGACTTGATTTCAAAGGGCCCAGACCGGTCAGGGCAGAAGGTTTGAGTCACACTCCTGGGTCATCTCCCAAGGCCCTGCTCCTGTGCTCTGACACCCTCAGTAGTATTGG